>NC_069499.1:601723946-601813946 GCF_027579735.1 Bombina bombina | reverse complement strand
TGATCTCTCCTTTAGCCTGTGGCTTTGTGTCTTGTGGGCAGGTGCTCTGCCTTTTTGGCCCCATCCCATTTCTTAGTGTGAGGGACTTATTCTCCTTATGGATGTGTGGTCTTTTTTTAGGGGATTCTCTTGGATTCAGGAGGTTGGAACTGAGAGTTAACCTTTCAGAGAGGGGTGTTTTTCTCTGGGTTGTTACGTTCCATCTGGAGTCTTACTGTCTCTGTGTCTAGACTATGGTGGGCCTTTTGTTAGATTCCTTTGGGTCTACGGCCTTGTCGTCTGAGTCGGGTTGGCACTCGTGCTCTGTTGGGATGGCAATGACCATTCTTCCGCTCGTTTTTGAGATGGCGTTGGGGTTCTTCTGTTCTCCTGTTTCAGACCTGCCGATGCTTGGGCTGGCCCATCTGGGACTGGGTTCTGAGAAGTGTTGTCATTTTCAGGATCTAGGTTGGCATAGTAGCTAGCTCCCTGGGCTTGCAAGCAGAAGGTCCAGGGTTACCGTACACCTTCGAGTTTTGGGTGTAACCTCTCTCTCTTGGGGGTGCAGTGGGCCTCATTGAGGTTATGTGCTTCCATGTGATGGTGGTAAAGAAAGTCAAATAATCTACATCTATCTAGCCTGCAAAAGAAAACTATAGCACAAAACGTGTTTTATATTTATGGCAGTGAATATAAGTGTATAAGCCCTAGAAAGTGTTGCCTATCAAAGGGTGAACCATGCACACACTGTCTTTAGTAAGATTCAAATAGAGTGGAAAACATATTGCTTAGTTTTCCACCCCAAAATAGAATAAAAATATATATAAAAAAAACAGAGAGAACCTAGAAACAAGGCACATATAGTACTAAATGATAGAAAATATTAGATGGTATGTATCAAGATTTTCTACCACCTAATCAGCCTAGATAATGAACAGAAATAGCTGACAGGGCAGTTCTAACCAGTCCTTGCTCTTTTATCTCCCCTATTGTTATTTTATCAGTCACGTGTACCAGTGCCACAAGGGTTAAACAGATATTTATATTTCCTACAGCAGGGCCTTTGTGCCTCAGACCAGGGGTGGACTCTAAATAGAGACCAAAAAAAATATTAACTCCCCTTTCAGTCTACCTTTCGATCTATCCCCTGTCAAGCAATCCGCAGTAATAGCAGTAGTTTCTAATACTCAAATCAGGCAGAGAGAAATAACCACCTTACAGCTATGCATAACACAAGGGCGAGAAAAAAGAAAAGAAATAAGAGAAAAAAACAAGAAAAAAAACAAAAAAAAACCCATTTACATTAATAGCGATAATAAAAGGATTGCTAGTTTTTGTTTTTAATTTTGACCATTGTCCATAGTCCAGCTAAAAAAGGAATAGACTAGCAAAAGTTATTAGCCAAGTTAGTGCAGAAGCTAGAAATTAAGCAGCTTGTTATTTCACTAGCATTCCATACCACATCAGATATCAGTGTTTAGGCTTCAAATGGCTGGTCAGGCTAGGCTACCTTCCGGAAGCCCAGTTTAGAGCAGTTATATCGACAGTTCAAATAGCCAGCGCCTTGTCACCTTTAATACAACCTCCTGTTATTGCCAGAACAGATCCATAATAGGGACCCCCTACTCTTGGAGTATACTTAGGTGGTAGGGGTTTTTCAGACTTGCACACATCGCCCCTTTAATATACACCAGATATAATCCCATCAAAAAACTCCTGTTCTGACCGAGTAAAAGTACCTCATATCCAATCAAGAATATTGCTTATATACTGCTCCCCCTACTCCTCCGTGCAGCAAAACACAGCCAATGATTCCAGGAACACATTAACTGGTACTTTAATAGAGTATACAAACTCTGTGATGCTTACAGATCATCTCACTAAATGAGAAGTCCCGGTTTTCTCTCACCCTAACTTGCTTACTTTTTTTTTCACTATTGATTCCTTATGGAAAGGTATATCTCTCACTCCAAACCCAACTCACCCATTATGCCACCCAAACAGAGAGAGAAGAAATCTAAACCTAATGATAGTTCCCTAGAGGCACACAACGAAATAGGTATGGGTAATCAGGATAACACCTTGTTAATACATATTTCAGCACGTATAACCCCACAATTTGAGTCCTTAAGACAGGAGATGGTCACATTGACCAGTGAGGTTAAACAGTTTTCAGCACGGATGAACGAACTAGAAACAAGGGTCTCAGACCTTGAAGATAGATCACTAGCTATGGACCAAGTGATTAATTCCCAAGAGAGCAAATTAAATTCAATTAATCTGAAATTTGAAGAATTAGAAGACAGGGCTCGGCGCAACAACCTTAGGGTTGTGGGGCTACCTGAGAGAGGGGAGTTTCAGGAATAAGTAAGCTTTGCTTCCACCAGATTACCACAGTTGTCGGTAGTAATACTGACAATATAAGGATACCAGTGGAAAGAGCTTATAGAATTGGAACAGTAAGAAAGAATCCTGATGGATCAATTAAACCAAGAGTAGTGATTATTAGATTTTTGAATTTTCAGGACAAGTTCCATATATTGAGGCTTTACCGCAAAAGCAACAATATTATGATTGGGACCCATAAGGTCCTGTTATTTCAGGATTTTTCCATTGAGACCCAGAACAAATGTAGGGAAATGGCACCATTCTGCTCTAAATTGATCAGGGCCAATTTCAAAGCAAGACTTGTTTATCCGGCTAAGATTATTGTGGATAGGGATGGTGAAACTTATATCTTTAGCAGAGCTGAGGAAATTCAGGCTTTTTGCCAGAGTAATGGTGTTGAATAAGATTTTATGCTAGAATGTCTAGATATTAACTACTGCATTTAATGAGGAGGTTACTTTTGTTATTTTTATTGTATATCAGAGTGAACAGATGTCATTTAGTGTATAAAAGTGTGGATGTTCATTTGTTCCTACTTCTTTTAAGGATCAGCTGTTTTCAGTTTAATTGCAAAATAGTATTGCTGAATTACTGTTCTAGTCATAATACGTCAACTCTACCTAGTAGATGTATGCTTGCACTCCTGGGGGGGTGAGGAATCCCCTCCCCCCCCCTTTTTTTTTCTCTTTTTTTTCTCTCTTGCTCTCCAAGAAATTGAATGGTTAAATTAAATTTTGTGTCCTGAAATATAGGAGGGATTTCATCCCCCAGGAAAAGGAAGCTAATGATTAGACACCTTGGGGCTCAAAACCCAGATATAGCGTTTATTCAGGAGACGCATTTAAAGCCCTTAGAGGCCGCTAAACTTAAATCCAAGTGGGTCAGAGAGGTGGTGTTCACTCCTTATGATAAGGCAAAACGAGGCTTAGCTATACTGTTCCATAAGCAGCTGAAATATCAAATAGTTTCAGCAGACAATGATTTAAATGGGAGATATCAAATGATAGAAGTAGATATAAATGGGAGTACCTTCATATTTTGTAATATATATGGGCCAAATACAGTCGAGACAAAGTTTTGGGAGAGTATTAGCTTGAAATTGTTTTCCTATATATGGAAATATATTGTGATGGTAGGTGATTTTAATATGACCTTCTCGTACATCTTAGATAGATCTAAAGTAAGAAATACTGCTAGGAAAGCCAGAGAAACAAGAATACTACGGAGGCTATGTCAGAAGCTTGCACTCCAGGACATATGGCGGGCGCAGAATCCAGATAGTAGAGAGTACACATGTGTCTCAGGGGTGCATAAATCCTTCTCTAGAATAGATTTTTTTTTTTGGTGGCTAAACATATGATGAGGATGGGGATCAAGTCAAGTATACAAGAAATAGTTGTATCTGATCACGCCATTATCACACTGAAAATAGGCCTAAAAGATCGCCTCCCAGCAAATAATGCCAGGCTGTTTTGCCCACAGTATCTTGCTAATAATGCTCACTTCAAAACATGGGTACAGAACAGATAGAGACAGTTCTATGTGGAGAATGCTGAATATCGGGACAAACCAGAGATATTCTGGGAAACTGCAAAAGTAGTATTTAGAGGGGAGGTCAAAGCATATTTGGTCAGGATCAAGTCTATTAGGAATAAGAGGGAAGAACAACTTTCCTTAGAAATAACTATAGAAAATATTTCAATGATCCCTCTATGATTTCATGGAATAAATATAAAGAAAGTAAGACAGAACACGATATATATTTGAAACAATATTCAATTCTAGAAGAACAAAAGCAGAAAGCATTCTTTGCAGGGGTACAAGGTACGTCGGCTAAATATTTGTCTAGAATCTCTAAAACTAGGCAGACGAAAAACTTTATCACAGCACTGAAGTATAAAAAAAATAGAATCACTGAGGTTTCAGAGATTAGGGAGGCTTTTTTAGAGTTTTTTCAGGAACTTTATTCACCAAAGCAGATCAATGGTGCTAGCAAAGAGCAGTTTTGGCAGAAGATCAATCTGCCACAAATAGAGAAGATTGATTTGCAGAGGATAAGTGAGCCTATTACGACAACAGAAATAGTGGATATGATAAAAAAAACTTAAATTAGGAAAGTCCCCGGGGCCAGACTCACTACCAGCTGAATTTTATAAGTTACTTATTGATCTTATTCCCTCTAGTCTTTGTGTACTATTTAACGACTATTTTATTAATAACCAACCACAGTCAGCACTTTTTGCTGCATCTAATATAGTATTGATTCTTAAGAGAAGTAAAGACCCAGAGTTACCTACATTGTATAGACCGATATCCTTATTAAATCAGGATTACAAGATCCTCACTGCTATTATCGCGAATAGGTCAAAATCCTGCCTAGAACATATTATACATATAGATCAATCAGGATTCATGACAGGCAGGAACCCAATTAAAAACCTTCGTAAAGTCCAGCTGGTATTGGATGTTTTCTGGAACAAAACAAAGGGTAAAAAGTCTCATGTTAAGCCGGACCTCGCCATTCTTACGGTAGATGCTGAAAAAGCATTTGATTCTATAATTTGGGACCACCTTTTTACATCTTTGGAAAGGTTCGGCTTAACAGGAGTTTTGCAACAATTTATACGTCAGCTATACCGGGCACCATTTTCAGCGATTATAGTGAATGGAGGTACCACAGATAGGTTCCCCTAAAAAGAGGTACGAGACAAGGTTGTCCATTGTCACCATTACTCTTTAATTTAGCGCTTGAGCCATTAGCGATCCATTTGAGACAAGAATTTCAAGGTATTTATATAGGTAGGCAAAGCTGTCTCTTTTTGCAGATGACTTGCTCCTCTATTTGAGTAACACTGCAGTCTCGGTCCCACGGGTGCTATGTCTTTTTAACTTATTTAGCTCCTTTTCAGGCTATAAAATAAATTATGAGAAATCTGAACATCTATGGATATGTAAACCTTTTAACCCTATTCCACACCCTTTCCAGGAAACTGAACAGATTACATATCTAGGGATCACTTTGGCTCGTGATCCAAAGCTGTGGTATGGTTTAAATTTTGTACAAATGTGCGAGGAGAAAACTCTGACAACGAAGATTTTTTGTGATTTGTCACAAGAATATAACCTTCCAACAGCTCATTTTTATGCCTATCTACAGGCTAGACACTGGATAGGGGATTTAAGACAAAAAACAGGGCCAGATTTAGACACCAGAGAGCTGGGGGTAGTGGTTAGGGATTATCAAGAGGGAGTGGGTACCATTGCTTCGATTTATAAGGCATTATTGAAATTTTCTGGAGAAAGTAACATTTTGGATATTAGGGAAAAGTGGAGCAGGGCAAGAGTAGATGTAGATAGAGAAACATTAATGCAAAGCAGGGTACTAGCTGCTAAAGCAGCGGTGTTAAGGAGTTATAAAGAATTGCATCTGAAAATATTAAATATGGCCTAGCTTACCTCAGATAGAATGGCGAAATGGGCACTAGACAAAGGAAACTGTTCTAGATGTGGTTTTAGTAGAGCAGATATTGTACATTGTTTCTGGTCATGCCCAAAAATTAGTACATTTTGGCAAAAAATTACTTTTTGGGGTAGCAAGATTCTGGGAATACGATTCAAATTTGATTTGCAACAGATATTTTTTCTATGTAATTATTCCCCGGAGCTGCCTAACGTTACATTTATTAATTTACATATATTGATTGGGAGTGTTGTGGAACAATTTAACCCCTTAATGACCGGACCATTTTTCAATTTTCTTACCCTTAATGACAATGGCTATTTTTACATTTCTGCAGTGTTTGTGTTTAGCTGTAATTTCCCTCTTACTCATTTACTGTACCCACACATATTATATACCGTTTTTCTCGCCATTAAATGGACTTTCTAAAGATACCATTATTTTCATCATATCTTATCATTTACTAAAAAAAATAATAATAAAATATGAGGAAAAAATGGAAAAAAACACACTTTTTCTAACTTTGACCCCCAAAATATGTTACACATCTACAATCACCAAAAAACACCCATGCTAAATAGTTTCTAAATTTTGTCCTGAGTTTAGAAATACCCAATGTTTACACATTCTTTGCTTTTTTTGCAATTTATGGTGCAATAAATACAAGTAGCACTTCGCTATTTCCAAACCACTTTTTTTCAAAATTAACGCTAGTTACATTGGAACCCTGATATCTGTCAGGAATACCTGAATATCCCTTGACATGTATATATTTTTTTTTAGAAGACATCCCAAAGTATTGATCTAGGCCCATTTTGGTATATTTCATGCCACCATTTCACCGCCAAATGCGATAAAAAAAAAAAAAAGTTCACTTTTTCACAAAATTTGTCACAAACTTTAGGTTTCCCACTGAAATTATTTACAAACAGCTTCTGCAATTATGGCACAAATGGTTGTAAATGCTTCTCTGGGATCCCCTTTTTTCAGAAATAGCAGACTTGTATGGCTTTGGGGTTGCTTTTTGGTAATTAGAAGGCCGCTAAATGCCGCTGCGCACCACACGTGTTTTATGCCCAGGAGTGAAGGGGTTAATTAGGGAGCTTGTAGGGTTAATTTTAGCTTTAGTGTAGTGTAGTAGACAACCCCAAGTATTGATCTAGGCCCATTTTGGTATATTTTATGCCACCATTTCACCGCCAAATGCGAGCAAATAAAAAAAAAACTTTACATTTTTCACAATTTTAGGTTTCTCACTGAAATTATTTACAAACAGCTTGTGCTATTATGGCAGAAATTGTTGTAAAAGCTTCTCTGGGATCCCCTTTGTTCAGAAATAGCAGACTTATATGGCTTTGGCGTTGCTTTTTGGTAATTAGAAGGCCGCTAAATTCTGCTGCTCACCACACGTTAATTATGCCCAGCAGTGAAGGGGTTAAATTAGGTAGCTTGTAGGGAGCTTTCAGGGTTAATTTTAGAGATCAGCCTCCCACCTGACACATCCCACCCCCTGATCCCTCCCAAACAGCTCTCTTCCCTCCCCCACCCCACAATTCTTCCCGCCATCTTAAGTACTGGCAGAAAGTCTGCCAGTACTAAATAAAAGAGTTTTTTTTTTTTTTTTAAATAAAAATAATAAAATATTTTAGCTGTGATGGACCCCTGCCTTAGCCCCAACCTCCCTGATCCCCCCTCCAGCTCTCTAACCCTCTCCCCTACCTAATTACCGCCATCTTGGGTACTGGCAGCTGTCTAAAGTAGAAAAGAGTTGGAACCAAAGCGCCTAAAAGGCCGGGTCTGAACAATAATAATTAAACAGATTTACTTAAAAATGATAGTACACTTTAATTCATGTTACATCATAAAAACACCTTAAAATTCTTCAAACAATAAAATTCTTTAAACACTAAACAATAAAAGAATCACTGATGATTCTCTTATAGGTAACTAATGCAGACCTATCTATACTGGTTTCCCTGTGTCTCTAGGTAATCTCTAAACAAAATTATAAAATAATATTATAAAATAATCACTGATGATTCTCTTGTGGGTAACTGGTACGGACCTATCTAGACTGGTGTCCCAGTAGCTCTTGGTGTGGCGGTCGCCTTCCTAGATGTTATGTGCCTTAGTTACTGTTAATGCGGTAGGTTCCCTCAATTTGTGAGTGGTGCTTTAAGTGCAAAAAAAGTGCTAGAGGATACCAAATCCTTCTATACAAACAATAAACAAAAAATGATGAAAGAAAACGATGAACGAAGTGATGAAAGAACTAATATGATTGTGGTGTTGGGAAGTAGCAGTGATATTACAACTTAAATAAAATATTGATGCAGGTAATAAACATTCCAATGTAAATATTCAAACAAAATTTGTATAAGCAAAGCGTTGCAGATGTAAAAACAAAGACATAAACAAAGACATAAACAAAAAAACAAAAATACAAAAATAGTCCTCCAAATGATAGTGTTAAATCCAAATTGCAGTGTTCACTCCAAAAAGTGCTGGTAATTAAACACCAAATGAAAAAACAAAGCTAAAAAATCAGTGGCCACTGTAAAATATGAGAAAAACAAGTCAATCCTGTGAATAGATAAATATAATCCTGCAACCTTAGCAGTAAAATATGAGCAAAACAAGTCAATCCTGTGAATAGATAAATATAATCCTGCAACCTTAGCAGTACCGGAAAATGGTGATGAATCAAAGTTTCATCCGGGGCCCGGCTGACCCAAATCCCACCTAAAAATAAAAACAAACACACAATAGTGCAGAGCGTAATTTCTCAAGTAGAATAAAAGGAGGAAGACTCACCAGTCGACGCGTTTCGGTCTGTGCTAGACCTTTATCAAGACTGGATAATATAGATTTTGGTGATCTTTTATACCTGTGTTCTAGATGCATCCCGGAAGCGATTGCTTAGTACTTCCTGTTTCGTCAGGGTGATAAAGATGATAGAAATGTTCATTTTTTTTTTTTAAAAATCTGTCACCTTTATTTTATATTTTATATTCTAATGTGCCTTTATGACAATCAATCTCAATTTTTGGTTTATGCATTTATAATTTACTATTTATAATTTACTCCGGTGTTCTTCCGGATTTTTCGTATCTAACAACTTCCGGTTTGCATAGGAGTTGTTGTATCTAACAACTTCCGGTTTGCATTTAGAATTTGTTTACACATTATCGGCACGTAGACTTTGCCGAAAAACAAAATAAACTTATTGATACTGAATTCAGACCAAATGTTCAGACTCATGTTTTTGGTTATTCTTTGGTTATTTTCTTATACATGATCGTTTATCCAAAAAACAAAACAAATAAACTTATTGATACTAAATTCAGAACAAATGTTCCGACTCATGTTTTTGGTTAATCTCTATGTAGTTTTATCTCTAGAAGGAGTGACAGTCCTTTGTAATGGCCAGGTATTCGCTCATCTATTAGAGTTATATAGTGCTTTTTATATATTTAAGCTTTATCTGCCTGTATCTCATAGTATCGCTTTGTGTGACAGGGGGTGTGTGCAAATGTCCTATTCCTATTGGTTGGATTCAGAGGGTCTGTTACAGAGCTCTATTCTCATTGGTCACATTTGTTCATTATTCCTCCCCAGGGGCGTGTTTCTGGATACTGTGTAGGTAGGTAACGTGCAGTGTATTCCGAAACCTTATTCTTATTGGTCACCTACTGTGTAGGTAGGTAACGTGCAGTGTATTCCGAAACCTTATTCTTATTGGTCACCTCTGGGGGTATGTGCCTGAACTCTGTATACATGGTAGGTGACATGCAATGTCATTATTACTGATCAGCTCAATTTGTTTGCAATAAACATTCAACATTATTCCCCCCATTTTATAGGGTTTTAGGATAGATCTTAATCTAATTTTATCTATCCATCTTTATTTGATCTGTATATAATACCTTTGAGTCTTATTTGACTCGTAGTACAAGATTTAATTATAATTTTCCCTTTTGGTTTTGGAGGGTTCATTTTCATACTTGTATCAATAATTAAAATATCTCCAGCTTCTTGATACATTTAAAGGAGGAGCGGAGTGAGCTAGTTCACAACTTGGTGGTATACATATATATGTTCACTTCTTTGTTACTGTGTGGATTCATAATTAAGTATATTAAACTCCTGTTAGACCCGTTTTCAATCAAACTATATCGTTTGTTGCAAGTTCCGTGTATCTGCAAGCAGTTTCTTATGTTACACATAGATATTAAAGCTCAATTGAATAGTTAACATCTAAGACTCCTTTTTAGTGTTCTATAGTGCAGCAAGTGATATTACTGGTATCGCTGCTGGGGGCATTTTGTTATCAATGATAGGGGGATTTCTCAGGGAGATTCTTTTGAAATGAGGTTTGGAAGATAATCCAATATGTACCCGAATGTATCCAAATACCTATATATCAGAATATTTGTGTATATCATCTCTAAAGGGAGGACACCATTTTAGCCACAGCCCAATGGATTGGATGAGTGTTAAGTTAAGCATGTTTATGGCATTATTTATCATTAAAGGTCGCTGAACATACACCCTAGTTATATTTTATCGGGTGAGTGATACATTCACTTTCTCTAATTAAAGTGATGTTTGGCTGGTGTCTAGTGTTGGTTTATACTATTTCCTAATGGGGGAATATATATATGTCCATATGAGTTCAAAAGAGAGAGAAAGAGAGGAATATATATTTTCATCACTATATGAATTTCTTCAGACACTTTACTGGCTTATAATTTGTTCAGATGTGCGAGCATATTTTGCTGAACCTAATCTATACTTTTAGATTCCACTGCTTTATATAGATTAGTTCAATTAGTGATTTTCTTTAAATTGGTGTAGAGGAGCCAAGAGGTAGGGAGGGAGGGTGTCCCAATACTGGTTCATAAGTCTGTACATATCTTATTTTTCTTATGGACTACTCCAGGGAGCTAGGCTAGATATCTTTATATATATAAAATATTCTCCGAAAACTAGGAGTGATGGGTATTTTTCATGTGAACTGAGATAGAGAGAGATAGGTGTTTCAACTGGGAGAGATAGATATGGTAATTTTTCTTTTCTTCATAAAGTTTGGATCTTGCTTTTCTTGGAGGTACATGTTTTTTGTATAAATTACCCCAATATGCCGTTTGCTTCTACCATATAGTTGTATTTTTACAAGCTAATTAAGTAAATGGGAAAGGTCTTCTTTATTATTGAGACCCTTTGGATATAAACAATCCATTAGGAATATCCATTTGGATTCATTAGTTAGTAATAGTTTTTCAAAGTTACCGCCTCTCCAATTTTTGGCAACCTTTTGGATTCCTATATATCTTAGTGCGTTGATGTTTCCATGATGTTTAGTCGCAAAGTGCTGGTAAAGTGGCGTATCCGTGTTTAGTTTTTCGATCATCAGCTGGTGTTCCCGGATCCTATCCCTTAGGACCCTGGACGTTTGTCCTACGTATTGCAGCCCACATGGGCATTGTAGTAAGTAGATCACTCCTTTATCTTTGCATCGTATCAGATCTTGTGTCTGAAGAAATTCATATAGTGATGAAAATATATATTCCTCTCTTTCTCTCTCTTTTGAACTCATATGGACATATATATATTCCCCCATTAGGAAATAGTATAAACCAACACTAGACACCAGCCAAACATCACTTTAATTAGAGAAAGTGAATATATCACTCACCCGATAAAATATAACTAGGGTGTATGTTCAGCGACCTTTAATGATAAATAATGCCATAAACATGCTTAACTTAACACTCATCCAATCCATTGGGCTGTGGCTAAAATGGTGTCCTCCCTATAGAGATGATATACACAAATATTCTGATATATAGGTATTTGGATACATTCGGGTACATATTGGATTATCTTCCAAACCTCATTTCAAAAGAATCTCCCTGAGAAATCCCCCTATCATTGATAACAAAATGCCCCCAGCAGCGATACCAGTAATATCACTTGCTGCACTATAGAACACTAAAAAGGAGTCTTAGATGTTAACTATTCAATTGAGCTTTAATATCTATGTGTAACATAAGAAACTGCTTGCAGATACACGGAACTTGCAACAAACGATATAGTTTGATTGAAAACGGGTCTAACAGGAGTTTAATATACTTAATTATGAATCCACACAGTAACAAAGAAGTGAACATATATATGTATACCACCAAGTTGTGAACTAGCTCACTCCGCTCCTCCTTTAAATGTATCAAGAAGCTGGCGATATTTTAATTATTGATACAAGTATGAAAATGAACCCTCCAAAACCAAAAGGGAAAATTATAATTAAATCTTGTACTACGAGTCAAATAAGACTCAAAGGTATTATATACAGATCAAATAAAGATGGATAGATAAAATTAGATTAAGATCTATCCTAAAACCCTATAAAATGGGGGGAATAATGTTGAATGTTTATTGCAAACAAATTGAGCTGATCAGTAATAATGACATTGCATGTCACCTACCATGTATACAGAGTTCAGGCACATACCCCCAGAGGTGACCAATAAGAATAAGGTTTCGGAATACACTGCACGTTACCTACCTACACAGTAGGTGACCAATAAGAATAAGGTTTCGGAATACACTGCACGTTACCTACCTACACAGTATCCAGAAACATGCCCCTGGGGAGGAATAATGAACAAATGTGACCAATGAGAATAGAGCTCTGTAACAGACCCTCTGAATCCAACCAATAGGAATAGGACATTTGCACACACCCCCTGTCACACAAAGCGATACTATGAGATACAGGCAGATAAAGCTTAAATATATAAAAAGCACTATATAACTCTAATAGATGAGCGAATACCTGGCCATTACAAAGGACTGTCACTCCTTCTAGAGATAAAACTACATAGAGATTAACCAAAAACATGAGTCGGAACATTTGTTCTGAATTTAGTATCAATAAGTTTATTTGTTTTGTTTTTTGGATAAACGATCATGTATAAGAAAATAACCAAAGAATAACCAAAAACATGAGTCTGAACATTTGGTCTGAATTCAGTATCAATAAGTTTATTTTGTTTTTCGGCAAAGTCTACGTGCCGATAATGTGTAAACAAATTCTAAATGCAAACCGGAAGTTGTTAGATACAACAACTCCTATGCAAACCGGAAGTTGTTAGATACGAAAAATCCGGAAGAACACCGGAGTAAATTATAAATAGTAAATTATAAATACATAAACCAAAAATTGAGATTGATTGTCATAAAGGCACATTAGAATATAAAATATAAAATAAAGGTGACAGATTTTTTTTTAAAAAAAACTAACATTTCTATCATCTTTATCACCCTGACGAAACAGGAAGTACTAAGCAATCGCTTCCGGGATGCATCTAGAACACAGGTATAAAAGATCACCAAAATCTATATTATCCAGTCTTGATAAAGGTCTAGCACAGACCGAAACGCGTCGACTGGTGAGTCTTCCTCCTTTTATTCTACTTGAGAAATTACGCTCTGCACTATTGTGTGTTTGTTTTTATTTTTAGGTGGGATTTGGGTCAGCCGGGCCCCGGATGAAACTTTGATTCATCACCATTTTCCGGTACTGCTAAGGTTGCAGGATTATATTTATCTATTCACAGGATTGACTTGTTTTGCTCATATTTTACTGCTAAGGTTGCAGGATTATATTTATCTATTCACAGGATTGACTTGTTTTTCTCATATTTTACAGTGGCCACTGATTTTTTAGCTTTGTTTTTTCATTTGGTGTTTAATTACCAGCACTTTTTGGAGTGAACACTGCAATTTGGATTTAACACTATCATTTGGAGGACTATTTTTGTATTTTTGTTTTTTTGTTTATGTCTTTGTTTATGTCTTTGTTTTTACATCTGCAACGCTTTGCTTATACAAATTTTGTTTGAATATTTACATTGGAATGTTTATTACCTGCATCAATATTTTATTTAAGTTGTAATATCACTGCTACTTCCCAACACCACAATCATATTAGTTCTTTCATCACTTCGTTCATCGTTTTCTTTCATCATTTTTTGTTTATTGTTTGTATAGAAGGATTTGGTATCCTCTAGCACTTTTTTTGCACTTAAAGCACCACTCACAAATTGAGGGAACCTACCGCATTAACAGTAACTAAGGCACATAACATCTAGGAAGGCGACCGCCACACCAAGAGCTACTGGGACACCAGTCTAGATAGGTCCGTACCAGTTACCCACAAGAGAATCATCAGTGATTATTTTATAATATTATTTTATAATTTTGTTTAGAGATTACCTAGAGACACAGGGAAACCAGTATAGATAGGTCTGCATTAGTTACCTATAAGAGAATCATCAGTGATTCTTTTATTGTTTAGTGTTTAAAGAATTTTATTGTTTGAAGAATTTTAAGGTGTTTTTATGATGTAACATGGATCCATGTTTGTAACGAATTAAAGTGTACTATCATTTTTAAGTAAATCTGTTTAATTATTATTGTTCAGACCCGGCCTTTTAGGCGCTTTGGTTCCAACTCTTTTCTACTTTATTCACCCTATTGGCTACTAGGAGCCAATATCCAGAGCTAGGGTCCTTAAGGCAGGCGCTCAGTGTACCATCCACTATCACTTGTACTGGCAGCTGTCTGCCAGTACCCAGTTTGGCCCCAAAAACCCCCCAAAAAGTATTTTTATTTTATTTTTTACTTAAAAACTATTTCTGTAGTGTAGCAGCCCCCCACAATACCCCCACCCCCACCCCTCCCAGATCCTTTTATATTTTAAAAAAAAAATTCCCTTTTTTTTTTCCTCTTTCTGCCCTCATTCATTGGTGTCAGTGTGGCTAATGGGTGCACGTGCGCCCCGTGCACGCTCACGTGCACACTCACCCCTCGTGCAGAGAGTGGCTCTCTCTGCATCGGAGGCTTGTAAAGTGGTATTGCAGGATGCCTCCATATCGAGGCATCACTGCAATACCCTCAGAGCTGCTGGAAGCATTTGTGATCGCTTCCAGCACTCTGTTAGACAACTGACGTACCAGGTACGTCCATTGTCATTAACTGTTAGTTTTTGCATGACGTACCTGGTACGTCAGTTGTCATTAAGGGGTTAATCTAAAAAATCCTAATTCCAAACAAATTACTCGGTTCTTCAATAAATGGAAGTGCTATATTAACTCTTTACCTAAAAGAGCTCAATGCCAACTTACCCTCCCTTTCAAAACATCTAGCTGGGTCCAACAGCAGCTAGAACAAGGGTCACTCCCTAGTACATGGTTTACCAGTGACTAGATTTTTGTTATATTTATATTTAAGGAATGATTGGATAACATTAATAATGATCATAACATAGATGGAGTAATCATTTTTTTGAATTTTCTTTTTTGTGTTCCTTTTTTGTGCTTTTTCCTCCATTCTTTGATTGGTGTTTGTTTTAGTTTCAAGAAATTGTTAGCAGATATGGACAGATAGTAATGAATATTTGCCATAGGTTGTATAAGTATATTTTTTCATGTTATGTATGCGGTGTACGAAGAAATTAAAATTTAAAAAAAAAAAAAGACACTGAGGTTATGTGCTTCCCCTTTTTGGAGCCTTGTGTGTAGGTCTGGCGGCTTCGATTGCCTAGAGTGTGCCCTCTGTCTGGGAGTTTTCTTTTGCAATCTGTTCTCTTGCTGGCCGCTTTTTACTTCTCAGCAAGTATTCTTCTGTGCCATCCTGATGATGGCTGCGTGTTCTTGACTCAGGGTTTTTCATCCGGGCCTGTTACACGTTCTTTTTTGTATGAATACTTTAGTATTCTTAGTTCTGATGATGTGAGGACTCCGTCTTCAGTTGTCTTTCGGTGCTTTGCACGATGTTGAGAGAAGGGTTTCTCTGTTTAGATGCCCAGTCCTAAACCTCTGGTTTCTGCTTGGTCTGGGCATAGCCTCCCCTTGTCTGTCAGGATCCATTTGGATCTTTGTGAGCTGGGCTCGCTATTAGGGGTTTTTCTTTTATGGATTTTGTGGTGACCTTTCAGTTTCCCTTCGGTTCTTCCTTGCCTTATCCCTTGGGAAGTTTAGGCTGGTGTTCCCCTCTTTAGTGAGGAGTGAGCGGTGAGGGACGGACTGTTGGGCGACGGTGTCTAAGTTGAGTCAGATTTTGCGGTTTCTAGCTAGGCTTCTGGACTATCTGCTGGTCAGTGTCCTTGGGGCCTTTCCTTTTTAAAGTTTTCTCAGCTTCGGACGAAGCGGGGTTTTTGTTGAGTAGTGGTTTCAGGCTTGGTGCTCTTAGAATGGGCTGCCTATTGTACCCTCCCGTTTTGGCATTCAGTGTCCTCTTTAGCTTGGGTATGGTTTTCCCAAAAGTAATGAATGCGGCTGTGGACTCTTTCCCATTAGGAAGAAAAACATAAATTATGCTTACCTGATAATTTCATTTTCTTCCGTGGGAAAGAGTCCATAGCAAGAAAAGAGAAAGAATTGGATGGAGCACCGGTAGTTTAAAACATAATTTTCTTTATTTGTAAATCCTTAAAACAAGAAGGATTAAAAAGGATAACAGGATGGTGTGTCCTAAAAAGAGTCAGCTCACACAGCTGATATGTTTCGGCTGAATGCCGTTCTCAAAGCTGCTAACCTGTGTGGGTTTAATCCCACCCTTAAAAACACAGTACATGACTCTTATTGGACAATAATAAATTGCATCGTTTAACACATTCAGTGCACTTTAACCCTTGAAAGATGCCAATTAGCAAATAAGTAGAGTGTAATGAGGATATGTTTCCTAATCAGAACACAAAATACTCATATTTATTCAGCTTACCCTATATATTTATTGTGACTATCTAAATTAATGGATTCCTATCTGTGATAACTTTCTTTGCTAGACAGAAGCTTTTACTAGCAATAGCATGCTAGCACATTTGGACAGTAGATTGTGCGGCTCAATTTTCCTATGCAGGAAATAGCTAGCCTAAACCACTCACTGACTATATATCTAATAGTCATTATTCTCAAAGTTGTTATAATAGGTTGTTAGCTCCTATTTAACTAGCGAGGTATTATTCCTATAACCTATTCAGGCTCCCTACTCCCTATGTAGTATTTAAAACTCAATTGAGGGTGGGGGGGGGGGGAGGAATATTGGTTCTAGTTATACAGGTGCCTCCCTGATAAGTCTAGCTACCAGATTCACATATTGCAAATCATATTGATTTATGCTATATTACTATGGTGACCCTTAGTTTAAATTCTCCAATGGTGTAGCAGTTCCAAAGCAGAACAACACAAAACAAAACAGGGGGGGGGGGGGGTATTTTAGCATATCTCCAGAGACCAATGTCCTGAACAGAGAACAAATCAGTCAATCCTGACCAAGATAAAAAATAAGAGCCCCCGACACGTATTATATAAAAAATACTTGCCCTTATCACTAGTATCACAGGGGACGGTAAACAAGAAATTTGAACTACTACTTGCACTTAGTAGAATACCAAGTACTGGTAGATGGTGGATATCGATGTAATGTATTACATATCTGATTGTATTAACCACCTACTACTCCCAGTAGTTAATTAGGTCATACATTGAGTTCAGACCTTGGGGTGTCTCGTTTTTAATGTGAAGATCCAGAAGATCTCTCGTTTGGCTAGTAGTAGATCTCTGTCACCCCCCCCCCCCCCCCTGGTGGTGTAAGTACCTTTTCAATACATGTCCAGCGGAAGGTATCTGCACTTTTATCATGAGCATTAGCAAAATGCTGGACCAGGGGAGTGCTTGCCTTTCCTATTCTGATGCTGGAGATGTGTTCTCTGATACGGGACCTGACCTCCCTTGTAGTGAGGCCTATGTATTGTATTCCACACATTTCACAGGAGGCAAGATATATTGTGTACGTAGATCTGCAGTTTAAACACATATTTTTAGTGAATACCTCACCTGTGACAAATGAAATAAACTCCCTGTCTGTACCTTCTCGCAAGTGACACACTCCCTATTGTGGCATTTGAACATCCCTTTTTGGGTAAGCCAAGAGGATGCATGTGCTTCATTCTTACTGATTTTGGTCGGCGCTACCAAATTGCCTAGAGTTTTGTTCCGCCTATAGGAGAAGTGGCATGATTTGAGCAACAGATCTGCCAAGCCCTCGTCCGCTTTGAGCATTGGTAAGTGCTTTTTGATTACATCACAAATTTGTGTGTACTGTTCCGAATAGTCAGTGACAAAGTATAATTCATCCCTGGTACTATCCGCTTTTCTTATTTTTTTGGCCTTGGGGCACAGGAGATTTTTTCTGTCCATATGCCTCACTTCTTCTAGGGCCCGATTTACCAGGGTTTTGTGATAGCCCCTTTCTTGCAATCTTGTGGAAAGTAGTGAGGCTTCCTCTTCAAAATCTGAGTTCAAAGAGCAATTTCGTTTCAAACGAGTGAACTGTCCCTTGACAATGCCCTTGAAGACTCCCTTGGGGTGGCTACTCTTAGAGTGCAGCAGTGTGTTGCCTGATATAGGCTTCCTATATGCTGTGGTGTGAATTTTTTCACCAATCACCCCCCACAAGGTGACATCCAGATAATTGATGTGAGAGGAACTGAATTCAAATGTAAAACCCAAACCTAGGTCGTTGTTATTCAATGATTCCAGAAATGTGGTGAGTTCAGTTTCATCACCCTTCCAAATGAATAGGAGGTCATCAATGAACCTCCTATGAAACACTATCTTTGATAGAGTCCATAGCCCCCACACTTTTTTTTATGTGGGGCATCTTAGTTGTATTCTTCTGGCACCTTTTCACCCTGATATTTCTTCTACTGTTCTACCTTGTTCCTCGGCAGAATGACTGGGGGATGAGGGAAGTGGGAGAAGTATTTAAGCCTTTGGCTGGGGTGTCTTTGCCTCCTCCTGGTGGCCAGGTTCTTATTTCCCAAAAGTAATGAATGTGGTTGTGGACTCTTTCCCACGGAAGAAAATGAAATTATCAGGTAAGCATGATTTATGTTATTGTTACACACATTGTTGCAAGTACTGCTGCCATATAGTACTTAATACGTACACCCCTGAGCATATATGGAAATTAAGTTTCAAGAAGGATTTCAAGAAAGGGAGGACATTTTGATAACAGTATGCTGGAAAGTTTTTTGTTTTTTTTAATAAGACCGCTGCTCCTTAATTTGTCCGCAACCTCTGAGGCGATGGACAGCAATCAGCCCTATTAGATATGATCGGGTTGATTGACACCCCCTGCTAGCGGCCAATTGGCTGCAAATGTGCAGGAGGCAGCATTGCACAAGTATTTCACTAGAAATGCTTGTGCAATGATAAATGCCGACAGTGTATGTTATCGGCATTTATCGGTCTGCCCGCACAATGTTAAATTGGTCCCTTTATCTAAATCATAAAGTTTAATGTTTAATCCTATGTTATTAGAGAGTCAGTCCAGCATTAATCAAGTGCTTTAAGTTGATAAAGTTAGGCCTTAAAGGGACACTGAATTCTTTCGTTATTCATATAGAGCATGCATTTTTTAAGCAACTTTCTAATTTACTCCTATGATCAATTTTTCTTTGTTCTCTTGCTATCTTTTTTTAAAAAGAAGGCATCTAAGTTAAGGAGCCAGCCAATTGTTGTTTCAGACCCTGGACAGCACTTGTTTATTGGTGCTTTCCAATCCTCAAGGACAACCCAGGTTGTTAACCAAAAATGGGTCGGCATCTAAACTTACGTTCTTGCTTTTCAAATATAGATACCAAGAGAATGAAGAAATTTTGATAAGAGTAAATTAGAAAGTTGCTTAAAATCGCATGCTCTATCTGAATCACGAAAGAAAAAAATTGGGTTCAGTGTCCCTTTAAGTTAGAAACTAGATAGATGCATTGCATAGTTTCTGACAATATCTGTAGAATTTTCTGAATTTAGGTCTGACAGCAATTCTTTCCCCCTGCCATTCTGATTGTAATGGTGCTGCTGTCTCGGACCCTTGGTTCATAACCTTTCCCAAAACTGAATAGTTTTCTGCATTGCCAACAGCAAGTTTTGGGAGCGGTTTGTGGTTGACCCATCTAAGAAGTGGTACTATCGCTGGCTTCTGGTTATAACTCTACCTGTACTGTACAACTGGTTCCTTCTGGTGGTCAGGTAAGTCTTTTTACAATTGCTGTCCCATTCTTGTAACATGCTTATATCCTTGCATCACTCAGCTCTTTTGCTCAGCTTTTTATGTTCCCAATATTAACCCTATTTTGCAATCTACTTCATTAACCTGTATAAATGTAATTCCTCTTTGCAGGGCATGCTTTAATGACCTGCAAACCAGATACACAGTTGTTTGGCTCACTTTGGATTACATCAGTGACTTTCTATACGCCTGTGACATTGTCATCCGCTTGCGTACAGGTGAATTCACACACCACACTCAAAAGTACCTGTACTCATACCACAAACCTACATCATATGTGTTTATGCAGGGGTCAGCATTAAATCCCAGAGGTGATGTTGTATAATATGTTAGGATCACACGTCAGATGGTTTTAATTATTTCAACTTTGTCTTCTTTGTGTAGGTTTCTTGGAGCAGGGCCTTCTTGTAAGAGACCCCAAGAAACTCAGTAACAGCTATGTTGCTACATTGCAATTCAAGTTGGATATTCTCTCAATTCTTCCTATTGACCTGGGATATTTTGCACTTGGCATCCATCGGCCTGAGCTGAGATTTAACCGACTGCTTCACTTCCCACGTATGTTTGAATGTTTTGACCAGACTGAAACACGGACTAGTTACCCAAATATCTTCCGAATCTTCAACCTAGTGCTGTATATCCTGCTTATCATCCACTGGAATGCGTGCATCTATTATGCTATATCCAAAGCAATTGGCTTTGGGGAGGACTCATGGGTTTATCCCAATGTGACAGATCCTAACTATGGCTACCTCACCAGAGAATATGTCTACTGTCTCTATTGGTCTACACTAACCCTCACCACTATTGGTGAGACTCCTCCACCTGTCACCGACACAGAGTTCCTCTTCGTCATCTTTGATTTTCTAGTGGGTGTCCTTATCTTTGCCACTATTGTGGGGAATGTTGGCTCTATGATTTCCAATATGAATGCTACAAGAGCTGAATTCCAGGCCAAGATAGATGCCATTAAGCACTATATGCAGTTTAGACGGGTCAGCAAAGAGCTGGAGGCCAAAGTCATTCGCTGGTTTGACTACTTATGGACCAACAAAAAGACAGTAGATGAAAGGGAGGTGATGAAAAACTTACCAGACAAACTGAGAGCAGAAATAGCCATCAATGTCCATCTCGACACACTCAGAAAGGTAAATTGCTTTCCCCCAAATTGTCTCTCTTATGACCCATGTACCTTAGTTATATGACTCATTGTACCAATTCACTATCAAAATAAATCATCTTATTGCTACCTATAACCACTATCTACAACTCCATTCATGTACAGCTTCCTATTATACCCTCTATCATTTTTATTTAAAAATATTTGTTAAACATCTTCTTTAATTCTTTATGAACCCTACCTATACTTTTTTTGCATTTTATTTCAACATATAACTTCTACCTATAACTACTCATCTTACTCTGCATTCCTCATATTCTGACTATTTTTAACCTTTGCAACCCCTCTCTATATAACCTTTTATAAACCTCAACACGTTTACGGCAATTCTGTATTTTCCTGTTTATTCTTATAAGGCTATATCTACAAATCTCCCATTTGTTCCATATGATCCATCTGTATAAATTCCTTTAATGTTGCTTTATAAAGACATTTCCTTTTCGATTGCAGGATCTATTATTGCAGGAACTACTCTAGTTGCAGGTTATAGCCCTCCTTATAGCTACTCATATTTCTCTATATAAACTCTATATTTCTCCTATTTCTCTGAATAAATTCTATAGCTATAAATGAAAATGTAACCTATCCATTAGAGACTTCTTTTGCTTAATTTATTATTCAATTAGTACATATTTCTGTTTTCTTCTTCCTTTTTCTCCTGCCTTTTCTTCAGTTATAACAAATATTTTTTTATATTTTTTAGGTTCGCATATTTCAGAACTGCGAAGCTGGACTTTTAGTGGAGTTGGTCCTGAAGCTACGACCTCAGGTCTTTAGTCCTGGAGATTACATATGCCGCAAAGGGGACATTGGCAGGGAGATGTACATAATCAAGGAAGGAAAGCTGGCTGTGGTGGGAGAGGATGGGGTTACTCAGTATGCCATCCTTACTTCAGGAAGCTGCTTTGGTGAAATAAGTATCCTTAATATTGAGGGCAGTAAGATGGGTAACCGCCGGACTGCAAGTATTCGCAGCCTTGGCTACTCTGACCTCTTCTGTCTTTCCAAGGATGATTTGATGGAAGCTCTTGTTGAGTACCCAGATGCAAAGCAGATTTTAGAGGAGAGGGGTAGGGAGATTCTCATAAAAGAAGGCCTCCTGGATGAGGATAAGGAGAGGGATGCCATGAAAGGCAAGTCTTCTGAAGAGAAGCTTGAACTCCTGGAGTCTAACTTGGATCTATTGCACACACGCTTTGCACGCCTGCTGCGAGAGTACAACATTGCGCAACAAAAGCTTAAACAGAGAGTGACACTACTTGAAGGAAGACTAAAGGACCTTCTCGGAGGTGAGATCTCCTCAGATGGTTTGGACAGCGAAGATGAAAGAAAAGGTGATGAAAAAGGATGAGGGTACCTTTACGGATTCAAGAATTATCTTGTACAGGCAATATTTTTCTTCTTTTTGAGATTTATTGCTATAATACATTTTCTTCCTGACATGTTCTCTACTGTACAGAACGGAAATTATGCTGTATAATTTCATGGGACACACTTCTATAACATATCATAGGATCCTCTTAAAATATTTGTCATCATAATGTTCATGGAACCTTCTTGTAGAAAAAAAATTTATTTGGCTCCATAAACTGTAGTTGTGTTTAATCTGCAAAAAAATGTTTTTTACCACGTTGGGTTATACAAAAGATAATGTATCCCTAAAATTATTTTTTTATTACATTCTCTTCACAGTTATTTCTCAACATGGCCTTGCTTTGGGATACACTGTGTAATTTACCATTTATCCCAGAAGAGTTAAGGGTTAAACTTCTTTATGCAAATATCAGAACGCTCCAATTATTTTTTTTCCATGGAAAATACAATTTGTAGTAGACTTAAATCTCTCTTCATAAAATTATTTATTCTGGTTGTCTGTCCTTGAATTACCCATATATTTTCATAGGATAACCCCAATAACAAATTGTTTTTACTCATTTACTTAAATGTTAGTCTCTCAAAAGATGTGGTTTATCTCTTTAGATATATAATAGGAAAAACTATAGGATTAATAATATTTTCCACTAGACTTTTTTTTCCTATTTTACTTTCATTGTATTGTTCTCCATTTAGCTATTTGGTCTAAATTACTTCTGTGCATTGACCTCCAAGTCATTTTTTTCAACCTTTATATGCCTGACCTTCCGTTAAAAGATTTGCACCTGGAATACCTCTACCCATGGACCACATGAACCACAAGGAGTCTGTTTTGGCCTTAAAGGGACAATCTAGTCAAAATTAAACTGTCATTATTCAAATAGGGCAAGTAATTTTAAATAACTTTCCAATTAACTTTTATCATGAAATTTGCTTTGTTCTCTTAGTATTCTTTGTTGAAAGCTAAACCTAGGTAGGCTCATATACTAATTTCTAATCCCTTGAAGGCCGCCTCTTATCGTAGTGCATTTTACAGTTTTCACAGCTAGAGGGCATTAGTTCATGTGTGCCATTTACATAACATTGTGCTCACGCCCGTGAAGGTACTTATGAGAGGGCACTGATAGGCTAAAATGCATGTCTGTCAAAAGAACTGAAATAAGGAGGCAGTCTGCAGAGGCTTAGATACAAGGTAATCACAGAGGTAAAAAGTGTATTAATATAACTGTGTTAGTATACTGTTCCTTTAAATAACCTTAAACATTCCTATCATGCATATAAAGAACATTATTTACATTTGTTTTGCTTGATAAAATGTTAAGCTAAAGCTGGCAGAGAAAAGAGACAGAATGTGGGAGTGTGAGAACAGAATGTAGGAGTGTGAGAACAGAATGTAGGAGTGTGAGAACAGAATGTAGGAGTGTGAGAGCAGAATGTAGGAGTGTGAGAGCAGAATGTAGGAGTGTGAGAGCAGAATGTAGGAGTGTGAGAGCAGAATGTAGGAGTGTGAGAGCAGAATGTAGGAGTGTGAGAGCAGAATGTAGGAGTGTGAGAGCAGAATGTAGGAGTGTGAGAACAGAATGTAGGAGTGTGAGAGCAGAATGTAGGAGTGTGAGAGCAGAATGTAGGAGTGTGAGAGCAGAATGTAGGAGTGTGAGAGCAGAATGTAGGAGTGTGAGAGCAGAATGTAGGAGTGTGAGAGCAGAATGTAGGAGTGTGAGAGCAGAATGTAGGAGTGTGAGAGCAGAATGTAGGAGTGTGAGAGCAGAATGTAGGAGTGTGAGAGCAGAATGTAGGAGTGTGAGAGCAGAATGTAGGAGTGTGAGAGCAGAATGTAGGAGTGTGAGAGCAGAATGTAGGAGTGTGAGAGCAGAATGTAGGAGTGTGAGAGCAGAATGTAGGAGTGTGAGAGCAGAATGTAGGAGTGTGAGAGCAGAATGTAGGAGTGTGAGAGCAGAATGTAGGAGTGTGAGAGCAGAATGTAGGAGTGTGAGAGCAGAATGTAGGAGTGTGAGAACAGAATGTAGGAGTGTGAGAGCAGAATGTAGGAGTGTGAGAGCAGAATGTGGGAGTGTGAGAGCAGAATGTAGGAGTGTGAGAGCAGAATGTAGGAGTGTGAGAGCAGAATGTAGGAGTGTGAGAACAGAATGTAGGAGTGTGAGAGCAGAATGTAGGAGTGTGAGAGCAGAATGTAGGAGTGTGAGAGCAGAATGTAGGAGTGTGAGAGCAGAATGTAGGAGTGTGAGAGCAGAATGTAGGAGTGTGAGAGCAGAATGTAGGAGTGTGAGAGCAGAATGTAGGAGTGTGAGAGCAGAATGTAGGAGTGTGAGAACAGAATGTAGGAGTGTGAGAACAGAATGTAGGAGTGTGAGAGCAGAATGTAGGAGTGTGAGAGCAGAATGTAGGAGTGTGAGAGCAGAATGTAAGAGTGTGAGAGCAGAATGTAGGAGTGTGAGAGCAGAATGTAGGAGTGTGAGAGCAGAATGTAGGAGTGTGAGAGCAGAATGTAGGAGTGTGAGAGCAGAATGTAGGAGTGTGAGAGCAGAATGTAGGAGTGTGAGAGCAGAATGTAGGAGTGTGAGAGCAGAATGTAGGAGTGTGAGAGCAGAATGTAGGAGTGTGAGAGCAGAATGTAGGAGTGTGAGAGCAGAATGTAGGAGTGTGAGAACAGAATGTAGGAGTGTGAGAGCAGAATGTAGGAGTGTGAGAACAGAATGTAGGAGTGTGAGAGCAGAATGTAGGAGTGTGAGAGCAGAATGTAGGAGTGTGAGAGCAGAATGTAGGAGTGTGAGAGCAGAATGTAGGAGTGTGAGAACAGAATGTAGGAGTGTGAGAGCAGAATGTAGGAGTGTGAGAACAGAATGTAGGAGTGTGAGAGCAGAATGTAGGAGTGTGAGAGCAGAATGTAGGAGTGTGAGAGCAGAATGTAGGAGTGTGAGAGCAGAATGTAGGAGTGTGAGAGCAGAATGTAGGAGTGTGAGAGCAGAATGTAGGAGTGTGAGAGCAGAATGTAGGAGTGTGAGAGCAGAATGTAGGAGTGTGAGAGCAGAATGTAGGAGTGTGAGAGCAGAATGTAGGAGTGTGAGAGCAGAATGTAGGAGTGTGAGAGCAGAATGTAGGAGTGTGAGAGCAGAATGTAGGAGTGTGAGAGCAGAATGTAGGAGTGTGAGAGCAGAATGTAGGAGTGTGAGAGCAGAATGTAGGAGTGTGAGAGCAGAATGTAGGAGTGTGAGAGCAGAATGTAGGAGTGTGAGAGCAGAATGTAGGAGTGTGAGAGCAGAATGTAGGAGTGTGAGAGCAGAATGTAGGAGTGTGAGAGCAGAATGTAGGAGTGTGAGAGCAGAATGTAGGAGTGTGAGAACAGAATGTAGGAGTGTGAGAGCAGAATGTAGGAGTGTGAGAGCAGAATGTAGGAGTGTGAGAGCAGAATGTAGGAGTGTGAGAGCAGAATGTAGGAGTGTGAGAGCAGAATGTAGGAGTGTGAGAGCAGAATGTAGGAGTGTGAGAGCAGAATGTAGGAGTGTGAGAGCAGAATGTAGGAGTGTGAGAGCAGAATGTAGGAGTGTGAGAGCAGAATGTAGGAGTGTGAGAGCAGAATGTAGGAGTGTGAGAGCAGAATGTAGGAGTGTGAGAGCAGAATGTAGGAGTGTGAGAGCAGAATGTAGGAGTGTGAGAGCAGAATGTAGGAGTGTGAGAGCAGAATGTAGGAGTGTGAGAGCAGAATGTAGGAGTGTGAGAGCAGAATGTAGGAGTGTGAGAGCAGAATGTAGGAGTGTGAGAGCAGAATGTAGGAGTGTGAGAACAGAATGTAGGAGTGTGAGAGCAGAATGTAGGAGTGTGAGAGCAGAATGTAGGAGTGTGAGAACAGAATGTAGGAGTGTGAGAGCAGAATGTAGGAGTGTGAGAGCAGAATGTAGGAGTGTGAGAGCAGAATGTAGGAGTGTGAGAGCAGAATGTAGGAGTGTGAGAGCAGAATGTAGGAGTGTGAGAGCAGAATGTAGGAGTGTGAGAGCAGAATGTAGGAGTGTGAGAGCAGAATGTAGGAGTGTGAGAGCAGAATGTAGGAGTGTGAGAGCAGAATGTAGGAGTGTGAGAGCAGAATGTAGGAGTGTGAGAGCAGAATGTAGGAGTGTGAGAGCAGAATGTAGGAGTGTGAGAGCAGAATGTAGGAGTGTGAGAGCAGAATGTAGGAGTGTGAGAGCAGAATGTAGGAGTGTGAGAGCAGAATGTAGGAGTGTGAGAGCAGAATGTAGGAGTGTGAGAGCAGAATGTAGGAGTGTGAGAGCAGAATGTAGGAGTGTGAGAGCAGAATGTAGGAGTGTGAGAGCAGAATGTAGGAGTGTGAGAGCAGAATGTAGGAGTGTGAGAGCAGAATGTAGGAGTGTGAGAGCAGAATGTAGGAGTGTGAGAACAGAATGTAGGAGTGTGAGAACAGAATGTAGGAGTGTGAGAGCAGAATGTAGGAGTGTGAGAGCAGAATGTAGGAGTGTGAGAACAGAATGTAGGAGTGTGAGAACAGAATGTAGGAGTGTGAGAGCAGAATGTAGGAGTGTGAGAGCAGAATGTAGGAGTGTGAGAGCAGAATGTAGGAGTGTGAGAGCAGAATGTAGGAGTGTGAGAACAGAATGTAGGAGTGTGAGAGCAGAATGTAGGAGTGTGAGAGCAGAATGTAGGAGTGTGAGAACAGAATGTAGGAGTGTGAGAGCAGAATGTAGGAGTGTGAGAGCAGAATGTAGGAGTGTGAGAGCAGAATGTAGGAGTGTGAGAGCAGAATGTAGGAGTGTGAGAACAGAATGTAGGAGTGTGAGAGCAGAATGTAGGAGTGTGAGAACAGAATGTAGGAGTGTGAGAGCAGAATGTAGGAGTGTGAGAGCAGAATGTAGGAGTGTGAGAGCAGAATGTAGGAGTGTGAGAGCAGAATGTAGGAGTGTGAGAGCAGAATGTAGGAGTGTGAGAGCAGAATGTAGGAGTGTGAGAGCAGAATGTAGGAGTGTGAGAGCAGAATGTAGGAGTGTGAGAGCAGAATGTAGGAGTGTGAGAACAGAATGTAGGAGTGTGAGAGCAGAATGTAGGAGTGTGAGAGCAGAATGTAGGAGTGTGAGAGCAGAATGTAGGAGTGTGAGAGCAGAATGTAGGAGTGTGAGAGCAGAATGTAGGAGTGTGAGAGCAGAATGTAGGAGTGTGAGAGCAGAATGTAGGAGTGTGAGAACAGAATGTAGGAGTGTGAGAGCAGAATGTAGGAGTGTGAGAGCAGAATGTAGGAGTGTGAGAGCAGAATGTAGGAGTGTGAGAACAGAATGTAGGAGTGTGAGAGCAGAATGTAGGAGTGTGAGAGCAGAATGTAGGAGTGTGAGAGCAGAATGTAGGAGTGTGAGAGCAGAATGTAGGAGTGTGAGAGCAGAATGTAGGAGTGTGAGAGCAGAATGTAGGAGTGTGAGAGCAGAATGTAGGAGTGTGAGAGCAGAATGTAGGAGTGTGAGAGCAGAGACAACAAGAGGTAAATGATAAAGTAAAAAAATGACTTGAAAAACAAATTCTAAGGGTGGCATTTACAGGTACAGCTTGTGTGCTGAGGGGACAGAAATGCTGTGTGAGACGGTGTAGAGGGAAAATGGAAGATGCCAAAGGCTGGATGAAAATAAAGAGACCGTGAGAAGGATGCTGAGTGTAAAACCTAATATTAACAGAGTAAAAAGACAGTGGATATGGAGCAGGTCTGTAGCAGAGATTGTGTATAGTGAGGATTTGTAAGGACTAATAAAGCAGTGATGGGTAAGGTGTGTGTGCGGCAAGTACAGGGCATAGTGAGCTGAAGAAGGATACTAGTGCACATAAGGGACAAAAGGAAGAGTGAGGTAGGTGGTGAAGAGTGCTTAAAGGAACATGAAACCCAAAATGTTTCTTTCATGATTCAGACAGAGAATACAATTTTAAACAACATCCCAATTTACTTCTATTATCTAATTTGCTTCATTCTTTAGATATCCTTTGTTTAAAGGGACATGCAACCCAATTTTTTTCCTTTATGATTCAGATAGGGAATACAATTTTTTAAATATACTTATATTATCAAATTTGTTTTGTTCTCTTCTTATTATTTGTTGAAGAGTTATCTAGATGGGTAGCGTGCAGATGTTTGGAGCACTACATGAAAGGAAATAGTGCTGCCATCTGCAGGAAATATTGCTGCTAACATATAACATTGTTGCAAAACTGCTGCCATATTGTGCTGCAGACACGTGCACATGCCTGAACTAACCTTCCTGCTTTTCAACAAAGGATAGCAAAAAAAGAAGTAAATTGGAAAGTTGTTTAAAACTGTATGTTCTATCTGAATCATGAACTAAAAATTTGGGATTTTATGTCTGTTTAAGAAATAGCAATGCACATGGGTAAGCCAATCACACGAGTCATCAACCAGCAGCTACTAAGCCTATTTAGATATGCTTTTCAACAAAGAATATCAAGAGAATTAAGAAAATTAGATAATAAATTGGAAGGTTGTTAAAAATGTCATGTTCTTTCTAAATCATGAAAGAAAAAAATAGGCTTTTATGTCCCTTTAAGAAAGAGGAGTCATTTTAGAGTCTGTGGACAATGCATTGTATACAGAATAGAGGTTTTAGAAGACAAAGGTAAATAGATGAGGTTATGAAGTGCAGAGAGAAAATGTAAATACAGAGACCACTGAAGACTACTGGAAAATAAATAACCTGGGCTAAAGAGCTACTGTGAATTCTTGTAGGATAAGCAGAGATAAGGGGTTGTTAGAAGATACAGAGAGAAACTAAGGAAACAGTAGCAGATAGTAGGAGGGTAGGTAAAAAAGACACTTTGAGCAGAAAGAAGAGCTATATAGAAGCAATATGGGTATCAGAAATCATGTGATAGAACAGACAAAAAACAGTATTGGTGACATTAAGGTAAACACAGATTCTGTGAGTTGACTGAAAGAGTTTCAGGTAATAGGATTCTAATTGAGACCTTGCATGATGGGACAAAAGGGCCTAGAGGTGTTGTAATAGGGCAATATACAATTGTAATGTCAAGATTACCAGAGATTAGATACTGCAATAGATCTGTACAGGGTGTTATCCATTCTGCTAGATGCAATTATTATCATATATATATATAATATATTTATGTCATGGCATTCTCTTTATAGAAAATACAGTGTAAAAAGAAGATGTTTATGGCTTTCTGAATTCAAGAGATTTTACTCCTCTTTATTTTTGTATTGTAGATTCTTTGTTTTTTTTTTGTTTTTTTACCAGGTCCAGCAGAGATTTCCTTCATTAAAAACCTGCAGATCAACTGCACTGCCAACTAATTCCTGTGTGTTAGAGATAACTGTGCTCTCAGTAGTTCCAGGTTAATTGCACCCTATGGGATCTGAGCACAAAGCTGATTGCTAATTAGGTTTGAGATGGAGCATACGGTGTTGTAACATGGCAAAGCCACCTTGGGGACTCTCCCAGCAACCATGAAAATAATACACTGATGCACACACACAGTTCTGCACTGCATAATTACTTCTCATTCCTTTTCAGATTGCACTTCTTTCTCACCATTTACTATTTCTCTCAAGTAATAGTCATTATTACCCGACCCTATCATCGATATGTACTGCAAATACACAACATAATGACAAAGCATAGTTACATAATATATATGACATAAACAAATCATAAGGCAGGATTTGTCACTGGTGCAGCCCATCAAAGCATATTGCCACTTGTTAAAGGGACAGCAAACCCCATGTAACTATTTTATTATTATTATTATTATCGGTTATTTGTAGAGCGCCAACAGATTCCGCAGCGCTATTAACAAAGGCGGAGTACAACAAAACAATTATAGGGATCAAATGGGTAGAGGGCCCTGCCAAGAGTTGCACTGATGTAGTCAGCTCTTGAGAAGGTGATCTACAAACAGCTGGACTCTTAGGCTTACATGCTAAGGGGGTTCAGGGGATAGCAATGGAGGAGAGGAACTGGTATAAAGATAGGTTAGCGTAGGTTGTATGCATCCCTGAACAGTAGAGTCTTTAGAGAGCACTTGAAGCTTTTAAAACTAGAAGAGAGTCTTGTGGAGCGAGACAGAGAGTTCCACAAGATGGGAGCCAGTCTGGAGAAGTCCTGTAAACGGGAGTGTGATGAGGTGACAAGAGAGGAGGAGAGTAGGAGGTCGTGAGCAGAGCGAAGGGGACGGGAGGGAGAGTATCTGGAGACAAGGTCTGAGATATAGGGGGGAGCAGTGCAGTTGAGGGCTTTGTATGTCAGAATGAGAATTTTGTGTTTGATCCTAGAGGCAAGAGGAAGCCAGTGAAGAGATTGGCAGAGAGGTGCAGCAAATGAAGAGCGACGTGTAAGGAAGATGAGTCTGGCAGAGGCATTCATTATGGATTGTAAAGGAGCTAGGCGGTAGGTGGGGAGACCAGAGAGAACAGAGTTGCAGTAATCGAGGCGGGAGAGAATGAGAACGTGGATTAAAATCTTAGTTGTGTCTTGTGTAAGGAAGTGTCTAATTTTAGAGATGTTTTTAAGGTGGAAGCGGCAGGCTTTAGCCAGTGACTGAATGTGAGGAGTGAAAGAAAGATCTGAGTCAAATGTGACCCCGAGACATCGGGCATGCGGGGTAGGGGTAATGATGGAGTTGTCGACAGTTATAGAGAGATTGGGGGTGGAGAGTTTAGAAGAAGGGGGGAAAATAAGGAGCTCAGTTTTGGAGAGATTTAGCTTGAGGTAGTGAGAGGACATCCAGTTGGAGATGTGAGAAAGACAGTTAGTGACACGGGTTAGCAAGGAAGGAGAAATGTCTGGTGCAGAGAAGTAGATTTGGGTGTCATCGGCATACAAATGATATTATAAACCGTGGGACTTTATTAGGGAACCTAGTGATGACGTGTAGATTGAGAAGAGAAGGGGACCGAGGACAGAGCCTTGCGGTACTCCGACAGAAAGTGGTGACGGGGCAGAGGAGGCCCCAGAGAAGGCTACACTAAAGGTACGGTTTGACAGGCAGGAAGAGAGCCACTAGAGGGCTATGTCACATATGCCGAAGGATTGGAGGGTTTGGAGCAAGAGAGGGTGGTCAACAGTGTCAAAGGCTACAGACAGATCAAGGAGGATAAGCAGAGATTTTGCTGTAAGTAGGTCGTTGGTAACCTTAACAATTGCTGTCTCTGTGGAGTGATGGGGACGAAATCCAGATTGCAATGGGTCAAGGAGGGAGTTTATTGTAAGGAAATGGGATAGGCGTGCATAAGCTAGTTTTTCGAGAAGCTTTGAAGCAAGAGGGAGGAGGGAAATAGGGTGGTAGTTGGATGGGGAGGTAGGATCAAGGGAAAGTTTTTTGAGAATAGGTGTGACCAGTGCATGTTTCAGCGATGAGGGAAATATACCGGTGCTGAGAGAGAGGTTGAAAGTGTGTGTGAGTATAGGGGTAAGGGTGGCAGAGAGGGAGGGGAGTAGCTGTGAGGGGATAGGGTCAAGGGGACAGGTAGTGAGGTGAGAGCGCAGTATAAGTGCCGAAACTTCTTCCTCAGTAACAAGGGAGAATGAGCTAAGTTTAAGGTTATGTGGGTTGTGGTTGTTTGAGAGCATTTGAGGGGTTGAGAGAATGGAATTATGTTGAGAGCTGATTTCACTTCTGATGGAGTCGATTTTGTTATTGAAGTGGTTGGCAAAGTCTTGAGCTGACAGAGAAGTTGTATTAGGAGGTGGGGGAGGGTGGAGAAGAGTATTGAAAGTGTTTTGGGTATGAAGAAAGATTAGAGATAAGAGTAGAGAAATAGCGTTGCTTATGGAAATTAAAGACAGAGTAGTAGGAGTTCAAGATAAATTTGTAATGTTGAAAATCAGCTGAACTCCTAGATTTTCTCCAGTGCCGCTCAGCAGTACGGGAACATCTGCGTAGGTATCGTGTCAGAGGAGTATGCCAGGGCTAAGGATGAGTGTTTGATTTCCGAGCTATGGTAAGAGGGGCGAGATTGTCAAGGACGGATGTAAGGGTGGAATTATAGTGGCAGATAGATTGGTCAGGGCATGAAAAGGAGGAGAAGGATGAGAGGAGAGGTTTGAGGGAATTAGAAAGCTGTTGTTGATCTAATGACATAATGCTTCTGTGAAGTTTGGTGTGAGGAGCAGAAGGAAGGAGAGTTGTAGGGAGGGATGATATGTTGCAAGTAAGGAGATGGTGGTCAGAAAGAGGAAAGGGGGAGTTTGTGAAGTTTGAGAGGGTGCATCGATAGCTAAAGATCAGGTCAAGGGAGTGACCATCTTTGTGAGTGGTAGAATCAGTCCATTGTGACAAACCGAAAGAGGAAGTGAGTTGCAAAAGTTGTTTTGCAGAGGAGGCAGTGGGATTGTCAAGAGGGATGTTGAAGTCACCAAGAATGAGGGGAGGGGTGTCTGAGGAAAGGAAATAAGGTAGCCAGGCCGCCAAGTGATCTAGAAATTGAGTTGAGGAGCCAGGAGGACGGTATATGACTGCAACACGTATAGAAAGAGGAGAGAATAAGCGAATCATGTGGGTTTCGAATGAGGAAAATGTGAGGGAAGAGATGGGATGTATTTGTTGAAAGGTGCAATGAGAGGAAAGTAAAATACCTACACCACCTCCTTGTCTATTACCAGACCTAGGAGTGTGGCTGAAGTGGAGACCCCCATGTGACAGAGCAACAGTGGATGCTGTGTCTAGGGGAGAGAGCCAGGTTTCTGTTAGGGCCAGAAGGTTGAGGGAGTGGGAGATAAAGAGGTCATGTATAGAAGTGAGTTTGTTGCAAACTACAAGACATATCTGTTCTGTTGCCATAGAACACTGGTTTTCAAACCTGTCTTCAGGCCTCCCTAACAGGCCAGATTTTGAGGATATCTGAACTGGAACATAGGTTAAATAATCAGCTGATTAGTAAACATGGTTATTTTACCTACTCTCATCCAAGGTAATCCTGAAAATCTGGCCTGTTGGGGAGGCCTGAGGACTGGTTTGAAAACCAGTGCTATAGAATAACATATCAACCAAGTCTTAATGTTTTTAAAACAAATTAACATCATTTTGGTTGCAATTATTTTTCAATAGCCAAACACCCCCCACCATTTTGCCTTATTTGGAGGAGCCAATCTGAGCTTTAGTCTGCAAGCAACAAGGCTAGTCACTGAGATAAAGTCATTATAATATACTCTGTGTTGCAGCTGCAGCCAAATAATAAAAAATATGTAGTAGGGTTAGCATTGAGGAGTCAGCAGGTTGTTCTGAGAAGTAGAAATTGCTCAATTTTCAGAGCTAAATTACATGAAAAGGGACAAAATAAATAATGAAAATATTTTGCAAAGTTGTTTCATTATGCATAACTAAACATTTTATTTAAAAGTCTCAAGGTGCTTACTGTCCCTTTATGTCTTAGCTTCTATTGTTTCCGGTAATGTATTGTACAGTGTGCAGTCACTGTAGCCGACAAGACTGATATGTCTGATCATAGAATCCACATTTATCTTCTTATAGTTTAAGTGGCATCGAACCATGAGATATTTTATGCTGTTTTACACAAGAATTATTCCAACAAATATATTTGGATTTTTTTATTTAAATATAGTGAAGACATTTTAAAGGATGACATTGATATGAAGTGATTTCTCCCATAATAAGATATTTATGTTTTATTGGATTAACTAGGAAGATTTTTTTTTCTTTTTTAACATTAATTGGCACTGTATTAATAGCAACTGGACTTGAATGTCTTTACGTTTGTATTGTATTTTGTTTTTATTTATCTTATTATTAAGATATTATACAAATATTATGTATTAAATACACTCGCCAGCTATTGTTATTGTGAAGAGAGTGACTAATTTTGCCTAAATGCACCGGCTGAATGAAATACTGTTTATAATAGACCCTGTAAGTAAATGTATTATTATCATCATCAATATAATCAAATCTAAGTCTTCATGAACTATTGTGGGTTTACAATTCTCTCTAAACATAGCATTCAAGGAACACTGGAAAAAGACTGAAGACTGAAAAACCTATTCATCTAACGAGTAAAGCTTCAAATGGTTTTGAAATAATGGGAAAGAGCAGAATTTAAGTTTGTATTTTCCATTAAAGGGACACTGAACCCAATTTTTTTCTTTTGTGATTCAGATAGAGCATGCAATTTTAAGCAACTTTCTAATTTACTCCTATTATCAATTTTTCTTCGTTCTTTGCTATCTTTATTTGAAATAAAAGCCATCTAAGCTTTTTTGGGTTTCGAACTCTGGACAGCACTTTGATTGGTGGATGGATTTTTTCCACCAATCAGCAAGGACAACCCAGGTTGTTCACCAAAATGGGCCGGCATCTAAACTTAGAGTCTTGCATTTCAAATAAATATACCAAGAGAATAAAGAAAATTTGATAATAGGAGTAAATTAGAAAGTTGCTTAAAAATTCATGCTTTATCTGAATCACAAAAGAAAAATTTTGGGTTCAGTGTCCCTTTAAGTGACTTCTAAAATAAAGCATTATTCTGTTTGTTTGTTTTTTGTTAAGAGAGGTCTGGCACAAACATGCTTTTTTATTTGAATCTCAAGTTTTGGTAATTTCTGAACAACTTTTAATAAAAAAAATATATATTAACAGTCTTCAGTGTAATTTTAAACTTTATATGCAAAGGATCTATAAATTTGATTGTCCTTACATGCACAGAATAAATTGTAATTAGCATGTTCAGCTTCAGCTCTGATACATACTATAACAATTAACTGCGGTAACATTGGTTGCTTGGTGTCCACTATTATACTGGACAGTCCAGTAAAAACCTCCTATGCCTCAGCACATTGCAAATATGGAGCAGAAAGAAGTAAGGGGCATTCAAGGGGTCAAATAACTTATCTTTAAGTATGTTACTGTCAGCCAGAGAGATAAGTATTTATTTGTATTTTATTGGCAGCCAAGGGGTAGAATGACTGCTCACTTGTGAAAAATATGCATTATGGGATCAAGAGTGAGGGCTAAGGTAGAGCTTTTGGGAGGCATTATGTGACCCCACCGACCATCATGCCCAGTCACCGATTGTCCAGTATTTTTTGTGGAGGACAGATGGCAACCCTAGCAGTGAGTGGAACAAAAACCTGTAAAGTTAACTGTAGCTTTATGTCCTGTTCTATCTGTAGATTTAAAGTTTTGAATTTGATTTTGACACATAAAGAAGTAAATTTGCGGCCTCTCATAGATACAGGTGAAGTGTCTCTGTGCAAATTATCTTCATTAGAAGTGTCAATTTAAATTGTCCACTTAGTTTTTGTAATTATTGCCAAACCTCAGCATTATCTATTGAAACATGAAGTTTATTTATTAATGTAAAAAATGATATAAGCCCTCTAGTAGTCTAGTGTAAATAAATCAACGTATAGAGGGTGATTTCTAGCATTGTGTGGTCAGTCAGTCAGACAGGTTGTCATAATACAGGCCTCATATATAAATGTCACTATTGAGTATAAAATCAGATTAATATAACTTTTGGGGGAGAAAAAGTTGTAACACTTTGGTATTGAAAAAGTATTGTTTTGTACTTGCAGGGAACTATGGCCCCTAGTTATCAAGCCGTCAACCTCAAATACACTGGAATTCCGCAGCGTATTTGTGGCGAGGCTGATTCGCCTTAGTTATCAAGCCCTAGACACCGGCAAAGTAGAATTTTGTGACGTAAGCTTCGATCCGCCGGACTCAGTCCGACACAGATCGATGCTTACGTCACTACAGATGTTCCGCACACAAGTTCAGCACAATCTGACTACTTTTGCTAGTTATCAAAAAACTAGCAGGTACGCTCGGCACTTTTCCGGCCCAGCATACCTGGTTTTCAAACCGCCGCCCTGGAGGCGGCGGGTCCCATAGGAATCAATGGGAGTCTGACCATAGCGAAAGTTCATGTTCGCTGCTGCCCGACAACCCATTGATTCCTATGGGAGATGTCTGCACCTAACACCCTAACATGTACCCCGAGTCTAAACACCCCTAATCTGTCCCCCCTACACCGCCGCAACTAAATAAAGTGTTTACCCCCTAAACCACCGCTCCCGGAGCCCACCGCAAGCTATAATAAATATGTTAACCCCTAAACCGCCGCTCCCGGTCCCCGCCGCAACTATAATAAATGTATTAACCCCTAAAACACCGCTCCCGGACCCCGCCGCCACCTACATTATACCTATTAACCCCTATCCTGCCCCCCTACACCGCCGCCACTATAATAAATTTATTAACCCCTATCCTGCCCCCCCTACACCGTCGCCACCTATAATAAATTTATTAACCCCTATCCTGCCCCCCTACACCGTTGCCACCTATAATAAATTTATTAACCTCTATCCTGCCCCCCCTACACCGCCGCCACTGTAATAAAATTATTAACCCCTAAACCTAAGTCTAACACTAACCCTAACACCCCCCTAACTTAAATATTAATTAAATAGATCTAAAAAATATTTCTCTTATTAAATAAATTATTCCTATTTAAAACTAAATACTTACCTTTAAAATAAACCCTAATATAGCTACAATATAACTAATAATTATATTGTAGCTATCTTAGGATTTATTTTTATTTTACAGGCAACTTTCAATTTATTTTAACAAGGTACAATAGCTACCTAGTTAAAATTAAGATAAATTAACCTGTAAAATAAAAACTAACCTAAGTTACAATTACACCTAACACTACACTATACTTTAATAAATTATTCCTATTTAAAACTAAATACTTACCTGTAAAATAAACCCTAAGATAAGATTATTAATTACATTGTAGCTATTTTAGGATTTATATTTATTTTACAGGTAACTTTGTATTTATTTTAGCTAGTTAGAATAGTTATTAAATAGTTATTAACTATTTAATAACTACCTAGCTAAAAGAAATACAAAATTACCTGTAAAATAAATCCTAACCTAAGTTACAATTAAACCTAACACTACACTATCATTAAATTAATTAAATAAATTACCTACAAATAGCTACAATTAAATTAAATAAACAAACTAAAGTAACAAAAAATAAAAAAAATAAGTTACAAACATTTAAAAAATATTTTTTACAGGCAAAATTGAAAGTTGCCTGTAAAATAAAAATAAATCCTAAGATAGCTACAATATAATTATTAGTTATATTGTAGCTATATTAGGGTTTATTTTAAAGGTAAGTATTTAGTTTTAAATAGGAATAATTTAGTTAATAAGAGAAATATTATTTAGATTTATTTAATTAATATTTAAGTTAGGGGGGTGTTAGGGTTAGTGTTAGACTTAGGTTTAGGGGTTAATAATTTTATTACAGTGGCGGCGGTGTAGGGGGGGCAGGATAGGGGTTAATAAATTTATTATAGGTGGCGACGGTGTAGGGGTGGGCAGATTAGGGGTTAATAAGTTTAATATAGGTTGCGGAGGGGTCCGGGAGCGGCGGTTTAGGGGTTAAACTATTTATTTAGTTGCAGCGAGGTCCGGGATCCGCAGGATAGGGGTTAATAACTTTATTATAGGTGGCGGCGGTATAGGGGGGCAAGATAGGGGTTACTAGGTATTATGTAGGTGGCGGCGGGGTCCGGGAGCGGCGGTTTAGGGGTTAATACATTTATAATAGTTGCGGCGGGGTCTAAAAGCGGCGGTTTAGGGGTTAATAACTTTATTTAGTTGCGGGGGGCTCCGCGGGCGCCGGTATAGGGGGTAGAACAGTATAGTTAGTGTGGGTGCTTAGTGACAGCTTGTCAATAAAGCTGTCAAAAAGCCGAAGAGCAGCGAGATCGGATGAGTGATAACTCTCACAGTCCGCTGCTCATCGCCCCGTACTTGGTGCACGGGTTTTTGACAGATTTTTTGATAACTTAGGGGAAATTTTTCAGGTCCGCGGCGGCGATGGTAGGCGAGCTTAGGCGGGCGTATTGGACCGGCAAAGGCAGGTAAAGTAAACACGTTGATAACTAGAGGCCTATGTGTCTACATCCAGCAAACTTCTGTCCTGGTTCCGCTGTGCACTACTAGTCTTAATTTGAACATGGGCAGTGAGGTTCAGAAACTAGTGACCAGCTGTCAGGAGCTGCTATTATTTCATGAGCCGTATTTAGTGTGCTGTAATTAGATAATTGCAGTGTGAGTATAATCTTGCTGCTAAAATTAAGCTGTGCTGTTTTTTCATAGTGGCTCCATTATATATACAGTATATATATTTTATTTTTATTTATAAAATATTTTACCAGGAAGGATACATTGAGATTTCTCTCGTTTTCAAGTATATACCAAACTCCTCAGAGTGAATCCACCCTCCTGGGTCAACTGCCTGGGTGCAAATATGTAAAGTATACAAACCAAAAAACTGCACTCTCTGGGCTTGTTCCAAACAATGTGTCAAATGTTTATTGATGTTTCGGGGATTAAACTATCCCCTTCATCAGAATAACCAAATGTGTTAAAACAACACTCTTAAATAGTGTGCAAGGTGACATAAATTAATAAATCCATACCTGCTCTGAATAGACAATTGTAACTCATTGTGTTCACTGTTGAAACGCACGCCATGCGTTCTACAATACCGGAAGCGCAGTCACTTCCAGTTACGGATACTAGAAAAAACATCAATATGTATAGTGGATTGTTTCAAATTTGATCAACAAGAAAATAATAGTGAGCACCTATGTGTACTGTGGAATCACTTAGTGATACATCAAAACTATGCTAGAAACACTATAAAGTGTTAAAGGGACAGTCAAGTCCAAAAAACTTTAATGATTTAAATAGGGAATGTAATTTTAAACAACTTTCCAATTTACTTTTATCACCAATTTTGCTTTGTTTGCTTAGTATTCTTAGTTGAAAGCTAAACCTAGGAGGTTCATATGCTAATTTTTTAGACCTTGAAGACTGCCTCTAATCTGAATGCATTGTGATCACTAGAGGGCATTAGTTCATGTGTTTCATATAGATAACATTGAGCTCATGCACGTGAAGTTACCCTGGACTGAGCACTGATTGGTTAAAATGCAAGTCTGTCAAAAGAACTGAAATAAGGGGGCAGTCAGCAGAGGCTTAGCTACAAGGTAATCACAGAGGTAAAAAGTGTATTTCTATAACAGTGTTGGTTATGCAAAACTGAGGAATGGGTAATAAAGAGATTATCTATCTTTTTAATCAACAAAAATTCTGGTGTTGACTGTCCCTTTAATGTGTTCATCAAAGGCAGATCTAGGATCTGTATTGTATTAGGTATTGTGGAATGCATGGCGTGTGTTCCAATGGTGAACACAATGAGTTACAATTGTCTACTCACAGCATTTATGGATTTATTAATTTATGTCACTTTGCACACTATTTAAGAGTGATGTTTTAACACATTTGGGATCCTGATGAAGGGGATGGTTTAATCCCCGAAACGTCAATAAACTTTTGACACATTGTTTGGAACAAGCCCTGAGAGTGCATGTTTTTGGTTTGTGTGTATATATATATATATATATATATATATATATATATATATATATATATATATATATATATATATATTCACTGGTCTACACAAAGTGGAACCCCCAATTATCACTAGCAGCAAAATAAAAGAAAATATACTACATATACGTACTATATTCAAGACACATAAAAAATTCTAACCCACTCACTTATACTGCATATGCACAGTATATCATGTGTATTGTAATACCTTCTAAAAAAAATTTTTTATATATATATTTTTTTAATTTTTATTAGGAGTTTAAAGGACGTCATAATACATTTGCTATATCATATGCAACAAATACAACTGTACAAAAAACGAAAGCATATCAAGTACTGGAGATACAATTGGAAGAGGAACAACATAAATGAATCTTTGTTATCACTTATAGCGACTTAAATACAATCAACAGATAGGCCTCGCATTTTCTTATCAACTTATGCTATCGACCCTTATAATGTGGATAGATGTTCTCCGTCAAAATAAAATTGTCCCAAGAATAGTTAGTAATCTAAGTTATATCATCTGTAAACTAGGGACAGAGAGAACAGTACAGAGAAAAAAAAAAAAAAAAAAAACCCACTTCAAAAGCGAAACATATATAACTTATAAATATAGTTTGTTACATTTTGTCGCATATTTATACAACAGAAATATATTCATGCAAATAACATAAATGAAAAATATGGATACATAATAAAAGTTAAGGTTATATGCTATCAATTATTACAGAGACTTTTGACAGTCCTTCATTTCGAAGCTGAATATGTTGAGATCCATAGATGCAAAAACTGGTAAAAATAAAGATGAAACAAAACAGAACAAAACAAAGGGGGAATTTTTTTTTATAAGGGCCACCTCCTGCTCTTCAACCCTCATCCCAGGTAATCAGCCGAAAGACCATGCTGGAGGAAAAATGACTCTTAAGGCCAGAGATTGAAAAAAGTCAGATTTGTGGAATTGTAATGTGAGCATAAATGGAACCGTTATTGGGTAGAATAGAATCATTTTGAGCCATTTAGTAAAAAAAGAAGAGATCTGCCTATCCTGGAATGTTATGACATTAAACTGCTCAAAAATAATTTGAGAGTGTATCATTTTAATAAATACAGATAGGGTAGGAGCATTTCTAGATTTCCACTCCTTTAAAATTAAATTATGTCCTATCATAATAGTAGTAATGATTAAATTAAGCTCTTGTGTGTTTGGAACTATATAGAGAAAGATTATGTGTTTTGAGTCAAATGAAACTCTAGATTCCATTATTTTGTTTAACCAGTAGAGGATTATTTTTCCAAAATTGAAAGATTTTTGGGCAATACCACAGACAGTGCAAAATGTCTGCCTGGGAAGAATTACATCTGGAACATGTTACGCTATCATCCTTTTTCCATTTACAGAGTCTTTGGGGAGTAATATAAACGTTGTTTAGTCATTTAATGTGTGAAGTGTTAGAGATAGGTGCCTCTCTAGTCCATCTAATGCTGGTTGGGTTAAGATCTGGAAAGTGTTTTAACCATCTAAGCTGAATCATATCTACAACATTTTGACCCTGTTTAGTTAAGCAGATTTTATATAATAAGGAAATAGAGTGGCACCAAAGTCGGTATAATTTGATGTAAATCTCCAAGTTTCTATAGGTTGATTGCCATTTGTAGGAGTTCTATATTTTCCTGAAAAAAATGCCTAAGTTGCAAATATGCATAGAAGGATTTGCACAGGCTATTATATTCTACAGAGATAACATCAAAGGGTTTTATCTGATTGGTACTATCCATAATTTGGGTTAAAAAGACCAGTTCTTTTTGTGCCCACAATCCAAAAACTTGAGAGTTTAATCCTGGTATACAATTAGGATTACCTATGATTGGAAGAAAAGGGGATATTTGATTATTTATGTCTAACATGAGGCATAAATTCTGCCAAACAACAATTGTATTGCGTAGGGTGATCATATTTTGGACATTTGAGGGAAGTTGGGTTTTCTGACAGTGAAGGACTGCGTTAAGTAAAAATGGGGCGATTAAGGCTTCCTCAAGGTCAGAATATGTTATTTGATTTTTCTTAGTAGTACAGTCAATTGCATAGCGTGCCAGAATTATGGAATTATAACATTTAATGACAGGGAATGAAAAGCCGCCAACTTCCGCAGCCTGTGATATTTTATATCTGGAAAGCAGGTGTCTTTTCTCCCCCCCCCCCATATGAATCTGGCACATAGTTTATAAAAAGATTTTATATCCTTGTTAAGAACAAACAAAGGTAAATTTTGCATAATATAGAGTAGTTGAGGGATTAATATTATTTTAATAAGCATTATTTTAGCTGAGGATAGAGGGAATGATTGCCATCTGTGCCATTTAGCTAGTGCACCTGCGAAGAAACTTGTAAAGTTAGATTTATACCAGTTATTTGGGTTCTTATGGAAATAGATTCCAAGGTATCTAATATATTCCACTTCTTTAAAGGGATGATGTTGGTAGCTAATAACTTATAATTTGTCTAAATCTCAATAAATTATCTCCATTCCACTTTATTTTAAATGCTGTTGATAGGCCCAGTGTTCTTCCTTTACTGCCCTTAATGACACTCCCTACACTGACTCCCATTATTCTCCAGGACCTAATTAAAAATTCTAAACACACTATATCTCTTTACTTCATTTTCTATACTCTTCCAAGTGTTTTCTTACAATTTACAATATTCCTGCGTCCCTGTAGGGCACACCAGAGAGTGTAGATGACATAGTGTATTTTGCCTTTTTCCTTTTCAAATGTTCCCAAAGATGTTCAATGGGTTTGAAGTGCAGAGTAAATTAGCACTCCTCAGATACATCTGGCACAGCTTAAATTAGGGTTGCCACCTTGGCCATGTTTTTCTGGACACTTATGTGTTACACATGCTGCAGGGTAAGGTGTGTCTCTGGACATCACATGAATAGTGCAGATGAACAGCACAATACATGGTCCTCCCTGCACACCCTACAGCATGTGTAACTCATAAGTGTCCAGGAGAACATTGCAGAGGTGGCAACCCTAGCTTGAATGTGTGTTGAGGATAATTGTCTTGTTGGAAACTAAGTCTTCTTCTACACAACTTTAAGCCATAAGGTATGGCATGCCTCAGTATATCTCTTTGGTCAAGGTGCAGTTGATCTTGTACAACTCACAAACTCCAGAATAAGCAGAGCATCCTCACACCTGAATATTTCCTGTACCATATTCAGCTATAGGTTTTATACATTGTAATATTTACCTCTCATGCTAACATCTCCTCACACAATCTCTGTAATTGCAACTACAAATTTCAAAATTTAAATTGTCAGCATACAGAACTTTTTTTCAGTCTTAAACTATAAGATTTCTGTATATAACTCAAATAAACACAAAAAAAGAAATCAATCACATCATTCTTGACATAGTGAAACAATAATTTTGAGACATAAAGCCCAAATCCTGGCTCAGCCACATGAAGAAGAATGTCAGATGTAGAGAATAGCCTAGTGAATTTCACAACCTTTTTCAAAACTTGTTTCCCATAATCACCTCAAATAATTATGGTTCTTGTCAAAAGCTATCTGCTGTCCATTATCCTCAAAACCTGTGCCTTCAGGCCTGTGATACAAATAGGTGAAACTGCAAAGCCATGGGGGCCGATTTATCAATGTCTGACGGACATGACACGCTGTAGCGTACCATGTCCGCCAGACATCACTGAATGCCGATAGCATAGGCTGTCAGCATTTAACATTGCACAAGCAATGCTGCCCTGCAAATTTGTGGCCAATCGGCCGCTAGCAGGGGGTGTCAATCCACCTGACCTTATGCGATAGGGTGGATTGATGTCTGCAGGCTCAGAGGCAGCGGACACGTTAAGGAGCAGCGGTCTTAAGACTTCTGTTTCATTACTCCTGTTTCCGGCAAGCCTGAAGGCTCACATGGAAACAGGGGTATTTGGCCCCATTCGGGCCATGATAAATCGGCCCCATGGAGTTGATTTTAAGGGTATATGTAAAATAATCACCTTTTCACAGGTACAAAAAAATGTGAAGCTGTGCTTTATTTTTGAGCATGAATAAACAAACCTTTAAATTTTTCTCAGAAATAAATGCAGTGTAGGAAGAGTTAGTGCTAATGAATATATCACCATCTGCTGGTGCTTATAATGCAGTGCACGTTAAAGCATGAAACTATAAGAAATATATTGTAATTCACTGTTCATCATCTATGTACAAACAACGAGTGTTCATAAAGGGAATTAGTTGATCCTAAATCATTTTTCAAATGGGAAATGAAGGGTTAATTGCTCAGGCAATGTATTTTTTAACAAGCTCTTTATGTCTGCTGGGGGAATAATCAGTTCTAGGGTTGCCAGGTGTCCAGTATTAAACTGAGCAGTGCACTATTTCAGCAGGCAGTCCAGTACAATTTATAGAAAATACTGGACACCTAAATGTCCTCTGAGTGGCAGCTCCTATGCCTCTATGTATTATATAAATATATAAATATATATATATATATATATATATATATATATACACTAGTCCTAAAGCCCATTCACACAGGCCATTTTTTGCAGTACAGCGGTCCCACCCCTTGCTCTCTCTCTCCCCCTCTCTTTTGCGCTCTCTCTTGCTCCACCTCTCTTTTGCTCTCTCTCTCCCCCCTCTCTTTTGCTCTCTCTCTCCCACCTCTCTTTTGCTCTCTCTCCCCTCTCTTTTGCGCTCTCTCCCCCTCTCTTTTGCGCTCTCTCTTGCTCCACCTCTCTTTGCTCTCTCTCTCCCCCCTCTCTTTTGCTCTCTCTCCCCCTCTCTTTTGCTCTCTCTCTCCCCCTATCTTTTGTGCTCTCTCTCCCCCTATCTTTTGCGCTCTCTCCCCCTCTCTTTTGCGCTCTCTCCCCCTCTCTTTTGCGCTCTCTCCCCCTCTCTGTTGCGCTCTCTCCCCCTCTCTCTATCTTTTGCGCTCTCTCTCACTCCACCTCTCTTTTGCTCTCTCTCTCCCCCCTCTCTTTTGCTCTCTCTCTCCCCCCTCTCTTTTGCTCTCTCTCTCCCTCCTCTCTTTTACGCTCTCTCTCTCCCCCTCTCTTTTGCGCTCTCTCTTTCTTTTGCGCTCTCTCCCCCCCTCTTTTGCGCTCTCTCTCCCCCTCTTTTGCGCTCTCTCTCCCCCTCTCTTTTGCGCTCTCTCTCCCCCTCTCTCTTTTGCGCTCTCTCTCGCCCTCTTTTTTGCGCTCTCTCTCCCCCCTCTCTTTTGCTCTATCTCTCTCTCCTTTTTTTTGCTCTCTCTCTCCATCCTTCTCTTTTGCTCTTTCTCTCCATCCGTCTCTTTTGCTCTATCTCTCCCCTCCCTCTTTTTTGCTCTGGCTCTCCCCCCCCTCTCTTTTGCGCTCTCTCTCTCCCCCCTCTCTTTTGCGCTCTCTCTACCCCCTCTCTTTTGCGCTCTCTCCCCCCTCTATTTTGCTCTATCTCTCTCTCCTTTTTTTTGCTCTCTCTCCCCTCCCTCTTTTTTGCTCTGGCTCTCTCCCCTCCTCTCTTTTGCTCTCTCTACCCCCTCTCTTTTGCGTTCTCTCTTTCTTTCGCGCTCTCTCCCCCCCTTTTGCGTGCTCTCTCCCCTCTCTTTTGCGCTCTCTCCCTCTCTCTTTTGCGCTCTCTCTCGCCCTCTCTTTTGCGCTCTCTCTCGCCCTCTCGTTTTCCGCTCTCTCCCCCCCTCTCTTTTGCGCACTCTCTCTCCCCCCCTCTTTTGCGCTCTCTCCCCCCCTCTCTTTTGCGCTCTCTCTCCCCCTCTCTTTTGCGCTCTCTCTCGCCCTCTCTTTTGCGCTCTCTCTCGCCCTCTCTTTTGCGCTCTCTCCCCCCTCTCTTTTGCGCTCTCTCTACCCCCTCTCTTTTGCGCTCTCTCTCCCCCTCTCTTTTGCGCTCTCTCTCTCCCTCTCTCTTTTGTGCTCTCTCTCTCCCTCCCTCTCTCTTTTGTGCTCTCTTTCTTTTGCGCTCTCTCTCCCCCTCTTTTGCACTCTCTCTCCCCCTCTTTTGCGCTCTCTCTCCCCCTCTCTTTTGCGCTCTCTCTCTCCCTCTCTCTTTTGAGCTCTCTCTCTCTCCCCCTCTTTTGCGCTCTCTCTCCCCCTCTCTTTTGCGCTCTCTCTCTCCCCCCTCTCTTTTGCGCTCTCTCTCTCCCCCCTCTCTTTTGCGCTCTCTCTCTCCCCCCTCTCTTTTGCGCTCTCTCTCTCCCCCCTCTCTTTTGCTCTCTCTCCCCCCTCTCTTTTGCTCTATCTCTCCTTTTTTTTGCTCTCTCTCTCCATCCCTCTCTTTTGCTCTTTCTCTCCATCCCTCTCTTTTGCTCTATCTCTCCCCTCCCTCTTTTTTTGCTCTGGCTCTCTCCCCTCTCTCTCTCCATCCCTCTCTTTTGTTCTCTCTACCCCCTCTCTTTTGCGTTCTCTCTTTCTTTCGCGCTCTCTCTCCCCCCTTTTGCGCGCTCTCTCTCCCCCTCTTTTGCGCTCTCTCTCCCTCTCTCTCGCGCTCTCTCTCGCCCTCTCTCTTTTGCGCTCTCTCTCTCCCTCTCTCTTGCGCTCTCTCTCGCCCTCTCTTTTGCGCTCTCTCTCGCCCTCTCTTTTTCACTCTCTCTCCCCCCTCTTTTGCGCACTCTCTCTCCCCCTCTCTTTTGCGCTCTCTCTCCCTCTCTCTTTTGCGCTCTCTCTCGCCCTCTCTTTTGCGCTCTCTCTACCCCCTCTCTTTTGCGCTCTCTCCCCCCCTCTCTTTTGCGCTCTCTCTCTCCCTTTTGTGCTCTCTCTCTCTCCCTCCCTCTCTCTTTTGTGCTCTCTTTCTTTTGCGCTCTCATTCCCCCTCTTTTGCGCTCTCTCTCTCCCTCTCTTTTGCGCTCTCTCTCTCTCTCGCCCTCTTTTGCGCTCTCTCTCCCCCTCTTTTGCGCTCTCTCTCCCCCTCTCTTTTGCGCTCTCTCTCCCTCTCTCTTTTGCACTCTCTCTCCCCCCTCTCTTTTGCGCTCTCTCTACCCCCTCTCTTTTGCGCTCTCTCCCCCCTCTCTTTTGCGCTCTCTCCCCCCTCTCTTTTGCGCTCTCTCTCTCCCTTTTGTGCTCTCTCTCTCCCTCTCTCTTTTGTGCTCTCTTTCTTTTGCGCTCTCATTCCCCCTCTTTTGCGCTCTCTCTCTCCCTCTCTTTTGCGCTCTCTCTCTCTCGCCCTCTTTTGCGCTCTCTCTCCCCCTCTCTTTTGCGCTCTCTCTCCCCCCTCTCTTTTGCGCTCTCTATCTCCCCCCTCTCTTTTGCACTCTCTCCCCCCTCTCTTTTGCTTTATCTCTCTCTCCTTTTTTTTGCTCTCTCTCTCCATCCCTCTCTTTTGCTCTTTCTCTCCATCCCTCTCTTTTGCTCTGGCTCTCTCCCCTCTCTCTCTCCATCCCTCTCTTTTGCTCTCTCTACCCCCTCTCTTTTGCGTTCTCTCTTTCTTTCGCGCTCTCTCCCCCCCTTTTGCGCTCTCTCTCTCCCTCTCTCTTTTGCGCTCTCTCTCTCTCGCCCTCTCTTTTGTGCTCTCTCTCCCTCTCTCTTTTGCGCTCTCTCTCCCCCTCTTTTTCACTATCTCCCCCCTCCCTTTTGCGCACTCTCTCCCCCTCTCTTTTGCGCTCTCTCCCCTCTCTCTTTTGCTCTCTCTCTCCCCCTCTCTTTTGCTCTGTCTCTCTCCCCCTCTCTTTTGCTCTCTCTCTCCCCTCTCCTTTGCTCTCTCTCTCCATCCCTCTCTTTTGTTCTCTCTCCCCCTCTCTTTTGCTCTCTCTCTCCCCCCCTCTCTATTGCTCTCTCTCTCCCCCCCTCTCTATTGCTCTCTCCCCCCCCCCCCCTCTATTGCTCTCTCTCTCCCCCCCCTCTATTGCTCTCTCTCTCCCCCTCTCTATTGCTCTCTCTCTCCCCCTCTCTTTTGCTCTATCTCTCCTTTTTTTTGCTCTCTCTCTCCATCCCTCTCTTTTGCTCTCTCTCTCCATCTCTCTCTTTTGCTCTATCTCTCCCCTCCCTCTTTTTTTGCTCTGGCTCTCTCCCCTCTCTCTCTCCATCCCTCTCTTTTGTTCTCTCTACCCCCTCTCTTTTGCGTTCTCTCTTTCTTTCGCGCTCTCTCTCCCCCCTTTTGCGCGCTCTCTCTCCCCCTCTTTTGCGCTCTCTCTCCCTCTCTCTCGCGCTCTCTCTCTTTTGCGCTCTCTCTCGCCCTCTCTCTTGCGCTCTCTCTCGCCCTCTCTTTTGCGCTCTCTCTCGCCCTCTCTTTTTCACTCTCTCTCCCCCCTCTTTTGCGCACTCTCTCTCCCCCTCTCTTTTGCGCTCTCTCTCCCTCTCTCTTTTGCGCTCTCTCTCGCCCTCTCTTTTGCGCTCTCTCTACCCCCTCTCTTTTGCGCTCTCTCCCCCCCTCTCTTTTGCGCTCTCTCTCTCCCTTTTGTGCTCTCTCTCTCTCCCTCCCTCTCTCTTTTGTGCTCTCTTTCTTTTGCGCTCTCATTCCCCCTCTTTTGCGCTCTCTCTCTCCCTCTCTTTTGCGCTCTCTCTCTCTCGCCCTCTTTTGCGCTCTCTCTCCCCCTCTTTTGCGCTCTCTCTCCCCCTCTCTTTTGCGCTCTCTCTCCCTCTCTCTTTTGCACTCTCTCTCCCCCCTCTCTTTTGCGCTCTCTCTACCCCCTCTCTTTTGCGCTCTCTCCCCCCTCTCTTTTGCGCTCTCTCTCTCCCTTTTGTGCTCTCTCTCTCCCTCTCTCTTTTGTGCTCTCTTTCTTTTTCGCTCTCATTCCCCCTCTTTTGCGCTCTCTCTCTCCCTCTCTTTTGCGCTCTCTCTCTCTCGCCCTCTTTTGCGCTCTCTCTCCCCCTCTCTTTTGCGCTCTCTCTCCCCCCTCTCTTTTGCGCTCTCTCCCCCCTCTCTTTTGCTTTATCTCTCTCTCCTTTTTTTTGCTCTCTCTCTCCATCCCTCTCTTTTGCTCTTTCTCTCCATCCCTCTCTTTTGCTCTGGCTCTCTCCCCTCTCTCTCTCCATCCCTCTCTTTTGCTCTCTCTACCCCCTCTCTTTTGCGTTCTCTCTTTCTTTCGCGCTCTCTCCCCCCCTTTTGCGCTCTCTCTCTCTCCCTCTCTCTTTTGCGCTCTCTCTCTCTCGCCCTCTCTTTTGTGCTCTCTCTCCCTCTCTCTTTTGCGCTCTCTCTCCCCCTCTTTTTCACTATCTCCCCCCTCCCTTTTGCGCACTCTCTCCCCCTCTCTTTTGCGCTCTCTCCCCTCTCTCTTTTGCTCTCTCTCTCCCCCTCTCTTTTGCTCTGTCTCTCTCCCCCTCTCTTTTGCTCTCTCTCTCCCCTCTCCTTTGCTCTCTCTCTCCATCCCTCTCTTTTGTTCTCTCTCCCCCTCTCTTTTGCTCTCTCTCTCCCCCCCTCTCTATTGCTCTCTCTCTCCCCCCCTCTCTATTGCTCTCTCTCCCCCCCCCTCTATTGCTCTCTCTCCCCCCCCTCTCTATTGCTCTCTCTCTCCCCCTCTCTATTGCTCTCTCTCCCCCTCTCTATTGCTCTCTCTCTCCCCCTCTCTTTTGCTCTATCTCTCCTTTTTTTTGCTCTCTCTCTCCATCCCTCTCTTTTGCTCTCTCTCTCCATCTCTCTCTTTTGCTCTATCTCTCCCCTCCCTCTTTTTTGCTCTGGCTCTCTCCCCTCTCTTTTGCTCTCTCTCTCCATCCCTCTCTTTTGCTCTCTCTCTCCCCCCTCTCTTTTGCTCTGTCTCTCTCCCCTCTCTTTTGCTCTCTCTCCCCTCTCCTTTGCTCTCTCTCCCCTCTCTTTTGTTCTCTCTCCCCCTCTCTTTTGCTCTCTCTCTCCCCCCTCTCTATTGCTCTCTCTCCCCCCTCTCTATTGCTCTCTCTCTCCCCCTCTCTATTGCTCTCTCTCTCCCCCTCTCTATTGCTCTCTCTCTCCCCCTCTCTATTGCTCTCTCTCTCCCCCTCTCTATTGCTCTCTCTCTCCCCCTCTCTATTGCTCTCTTCCCTCTCTTTTGCTCTTTCCCTTCTCTTTTGCTCTTCCCCTCTCTTTTGCTCTCTCTCTCCATCGCTCTCTTTAACTCTCTCCCCCCCTCTCTTTTGCTCTCTTCCCCCTCTCTTTTGCTCTCTCTGCTCCCTCTCTTTTTCTCTCTCCCCCCTCTCTATTGCTCTCTCTCCCCCTTCTCTTTTGCCCTCTCTTTTTCTCTCTTTTCCCTCTATTTTGCTCTTTCCCCTCTCTTTTGCTCTTTTCCCTCTATTTTGCTCTCTCCCCCCTCTTTAGCTCTTTCCTATCTTGTCTCTCCCTCTCTCTATCTATTTCTCTCCCCTGAGTCCCCTCTCTCTCGCCCACATCACCACGCCCGGCCACGCCCACGACCCTGTTGGTCACACCCACGCTCAAGTCGGCCACGCCCACTTTTGCTGCTAACAGCATGTCAGGTAAGGCCAGGTGTGTTTGTCCTCGTGCTGTCTCTACTGCACATGACAGCTTTGGACAAACACACTTGGCCTTTTATATTATAGGATATATATATATATATATATATATATATATATATATGGCCCTGAAAAAGCAACAATGCACAAAACTGTGTCTCGTGTTACTGGCGCCTAAGGGGGTGTTACAGCACTGCTCTGTGTGTGTTATGTGTAGCTACTGGGGTCAAATCTATGCTCTATTTTATGGTGGTGTAAAAACACTGCTCTGTGTGTGCTACTGACAGTAAAATCAATGTGTTCATGTTACTTTGCAGCCTAAAAGGTTTTATATACGGTATATATTTATATATATATATATATATATATTTATTGTATTACTGACAGTCAAGAGGATGAAATCAGTGCTCAATTGTGAAAAACATATATGGCGTGGGGCACAAGGTAGGGCATTGGAGAGGGCCCATTGTCTGACCCCACCTACCACCAGTGCTCAGTCACCCAGGTAGTCCAGTATTCTTGTGGTGGACAGAAGGCATCCCTAGTTGTCTATCACAAAAAAATCCTGTTTTTTATAATGTAGATTTTAGTCCTCTCATAATTTATTTCCTGTGTTTTATATTTTGCTTTGTTATGCTCAACAGTTCAATGAAAATAAGTAACCAAAATGTAGATCATATGAATCACTAAACACAGTGGCCTAGATTCTAAGTCGAGCGATGCTGATTGGGTGCAGTCCATTATTTGCACTTGGCCTCACACAATCTGTATCTCACAATTTGGTAGTGCAAGTTATTCATTTAAAATGTAACCAAATCATTGTTTTGTGTGCTTGTATAAATAAAAGCATCCCATATAGATAATGGGAAGTTATGTAATTAGTTTGCTAGCACCAGTTACATGATATTAGAAGTTGAGCAGGGGTGCACCTAGTATGTGCTGGGCCCCAGGTAAAAAGCTGTGGCAGGGCCTCCCCATTTCAACAGATCCCTTTATGGCTGTTAGAAGTCAGTAAAAGGTGTGCAGGCACCTTCATAGGAGACAGAGGAATTGTCTCTCTGTGAATTTGAGTTATTTTTCCACCGTTAGTTTGTGCAAAAGCAAATCCGAACACTGTCCTTAAACTGTGAGCCAGGTTTGCAGGAATGCGCACAAAGGGGCAAGACATGATGCAGTTAGAGTGAAGCCACTACTGATTGGGGGGCCCAGATGGGACCCCTAGAGGTGTGGGGCCAGTCTCAATTCAGACCTCTGAAACCCTGTAGTTATGCCCCAGAAGCTGAGCACTGCATGCTCAATTCATACAATGATTTGTAATTTCACTTTCCAAAAGCTGGTGTAAACTATTACAGTGGTAAAACAAGTACCCATTTGTGTCAAAATCTATTTAAATACACCATAATAAACCCTAGACCACCAGACTCCCTAACCCTTTTAGCAATGTCTGCTACAGCCAGCCCCCATTACAATAACCCCCATAACTAAAATCCCCTAACCCCTGTTAATCTCTAAACTACCACAATGCCCCATTGCAATAACCACCTACCACAAAACCTCCAGTGCTCTTATCCCCCCTGTATGGCCCATCCCTGTCCTAACACTCAATGTTACTTATATAAAGAATAACAGTATGCATTACACCTCCTGATAGCATATAAATACATAGATATACATTGCACCTTCTCATGCCCTCACCCCTGAAAGTGCGGTGGCCCCCAAAGCACGGGGCCCTGGGTGGGTGCACCTCTCGTCCTGCCCAAAAAGCAGGCCTGCCCCCAACTGCTATTAACCCCATACACTGCCACAATCCCCAACGGTAAGCCCACCACCACTATTCACCCCCTAAAACAGCACAGCCCCAACTGTAAATTCCCCTCTGCTATTAACACCCTAACTACCATTCCTCTTAGTAAAAAAAAACCAACAACCCTCCCCTTAATGCTACTCATCCCCCCACCTAAAATGAACCATAATATATACCCCCTACACTGGACCCCTCATGTACACCTTTCCCAACCTAAACTAAATGCTACTATAAGATTCCCAGCGGCAGACCCCCAGCACGGACCCCTAACTTAAACTCACCCCTAATCTCTATCCTAAAACTGCACTAAAAAAAGTCTTCTTCATGCTGTCAATTGTTGCATTCTGTTTCTTCTCTGCCATTCTACAGCTTTTGTACAGCTGTTCCCAACATTATTGGGAATGTTGGTTGATTTGAAAATTAAAATAAGTTAATAGAATAACTTTCTTCCTATTGGTTAAAAATAATGGTCTCAACAGCTAGGTAAAAGTTGTAGAGTAGTGTAACGCAGCAAGGTACAGCATGTTCTGTATGAAGATACTGACTACAATTGGATATATAGTATAAATAGATAGATAGAAATATGTAAATATATAAAATAACACCATAGAATAGACCTATTGGTACAAAAAAGTTTGGTTAACACACAATAAAAATGGGACTAATTAAATATCACCCAATGGAGATAGATATCAAATGAAGGTAAAGAAATGTGAAATGTCCTTTTGGTGAAAAATCTTGATAGTGGAATACAGAGGCAGCTATCTGTGGTGGTCCAGGCCAGGATCCAATTACAGCAATCTAGAACAACAAGCAAGAACAGATGCGCCACATGGCCCAATATTGCAGGTTCCAGAAGATGAAATATCTGCTAAACAATTGCACTCACATGTATTAAAGCACCACAAATCGTGCAAATGACACAGTCTGGGATCTATAACAGTCACCCAGCAGACCGACCTCCCGAATTGATACAGGGTCTGTATAAAAGATAGAAAGCACAAAAAAGCCTATATGGCCTAGTATTGTATGGCTAGGGTGATACCACACCAGTAAGATATAAAGTTTAGACTCACATTTGATGAAGCATCTCCAATGATGCTATAGAGGCAAGCTGGGATCAATTCAGTCACCCAACAGACTTAATTCCATGGCATACAGCAGTCCTCTTTGTTGGTCTATAGGTCAGTAATGTCCTCAAAAAATAACCATAAAACGTGGAGCTGAATAGGTTTTATGGTATCCATGGTAACACTAGTGACATGCGCACTAGTGTTACACGCACGCCACTTAGAAGTTCAGCTGGCGTTCGAAATGAAATAAAGTAAGTGATCTTTTGACTCAAAACAAACTGAAAGCTTGTTATTACTTAAGTTATTCCTTAGTAGGCATTGTCCTTAATATGAAATCGTAAGCTAGTTTTACATTAAATCCAAAAGTTGGATAATTTATGGCCTCAATTCAAATGCTTTATAAAAAAATAAATAAGAGCGATACACAAAAAGTGCACTGATTCCTAATTCGTGATCATAATGGGGCAATGCCAGTTAGGGATGATCTATCAAAAAAGAAATAGCTAAACAAGTAACAGAGTATAAACAATCACGATGTATGATATATACATGTTCAGTTCACATATGGTATATTAATAGCGATCATCTATGATTAATCTATCTACCTCAAGCTACAATGAATATAAAAAAACATACAAATTGTTTTTATATAAAAAGAAAAAACAGAAGCGCCACATGGCCCAATATTGTTTGTTCAGAGATGGATAAATCTTAAGGTGATGAGTAAACTCACGTTTAGTAGAGCACCTCAATTAGTGCTAGATATACGGTCTGGGATCTATTGGGTCACCCAGAAGACCAACCTCCTGCACAGGAACTGATGTCTATATAGGCGAGAGGGAGACACAGGTGCCAATATGGCCTAGTATTGCTGGTGCAAAGGTGTCAATACAAGCAAAGAGAGGAATAATACTCACAAAGTGTGAAGCACCTCTTGTGGTGCTATAGAGGCATGAAGGGGTCAATTCAGTCACCCAACAGACTTCTAGCCAGAGATACAAATGGATCCAAAGGTGCAAAGGATCCCACAACTGGTCCAGAAAAACGAATATTCCTCTCTTGCTGACTATGGTGCATTGTGGGGACAATGCACCATAGTCAGCAAGAGAGGAATATTCGTTTTTCTGGACCAGTTGTGGGATCCTTTGCACCTTTGGATCCATTTGTATCTCTGGCTAGAAGTCTGTTGGGTGACTGAATTGACCCCTTCATGCCTCTATAGCACCACAAGAGGTGCTTCACACTTTGTGAGTATTATTCCTCTCTTTGCTTGTATTGACACCTTTGCACCAGCAATACTAGGCCATATTGGCACCTGTGTCTCCCTCTCGCCTATATAGACATCAGTTCCTGTGCAGGAGGTTGGTCTTCTGGGTGACCCAATAGATCCCAGACCGTATATCTAGCACTAATTGAGGTGCTCTACTAAACGTGAGTTTACTCATCACCTTAAGATTTATCCATCTCTGAACAAACAATATTGGGCCATGTGGCGCTTCTGTTTTTTCTTTTTATAGATTGCCGCTCCTGGATCCTGGCCTGGATCACCACAGATAGCTGCCTCCCATCCCAATAGAGACTTTCACTTTATTACCATTGTGTTTGTATGATTGCATATTATTTGTTTCACTTTGTATTACATTGTCACTAATTTTTTCTGCATAATATTGCACATTGTATTATTTACCACTCTTTATTCACATTGATATTGGTATACACAGCATATTATATTGATTTCTCACTAGTATTTTTCAGATTTGTTAGTACTAATCTCTAACACAGGTACTTAATATATAGATATATAAGTATAGATTCATTTGGTCACAATCCCTCTCTTACACTTAGGGCGCCCCCTCTCTATCTTTTTTTGTTTTTATATACTCTTTTATATATTTTTGTTGTTTAATTTGTTTGTGATTAATTCATGCATTGCAAGCTTTGATGAGCATTTTTATTTGTTTGATTTATAACATACAAATTGTGTTTATATTTGTTGTCAAAATATATCTGTAGCTAGGATACTAATGATGTCATAGACCACACCCACAACAAGTGTTATCAATTATGGTAATTGGTTTGGTTAGGTATATATAGCAAGTGTTTGTAAACTATTTTATTATGCCTGAGGAAACAGTCTGAGACTGAGAAACGCATCGCAATTATCCTATATTTTATTAAAGTGATTTTAACTTTTACTAAAACACTTGCTGCCTGAGAATTGGTTATTTTTTGAGGACATTACTGACCTATAGACCAACAAAGAGGACTGCTGTATGCCATGGAATTAAGTCTGTTGGGTGACTGAATTGATCCCAGCTTGCCTCTATAGCATCATTGGAGATGCTTCATCAAATGTGAGTCTAAACTTTATATCTTACTGGTGTGGTATCACCCTAGCCATACAATACTAGGCCATATAGGCTTTTTTGTGCTTTCTAACTTTTATACAGACCCTGTATCAATTCGGGAGGTCTGTCTGCTGGGTGACTGTTATAGATCCCAGACTGTGTCATTTGCACCATTTGAGGTGCTGTAATACATGTGAGTGCAATTATTTAGCAGATATTTCATCTTCTGGAACCTGCAATATTGGGCAATGTGGCGCATCTGTTCTTGTTTGTTGTTTTAATTAAATTAATATTGTTTGCATTAAAAAATTGTTTAAAAATTGCTGGCAAGTATTTTAAAATAATTTCCAAAAATAAGCAAAATTATTTACATAGCCATGCTATCTGGATTAGTCTGATTCCCACTTATCAGTGTTTAGCATCAGAAACACAGGCATTGTATTTCAACTGAGTTCATAGCAGCTTATTTGCTTCTAGGCATGCTCCAGCAGATAATGACTGTTACATTCTGCATTCTACCAAATCAAAGGTAGATATAGATACAGCCATAAAAGGAATTGTGTAGGGGGAGTTTGAGCTCTACAATTCGAAAAGAAAATTTATGCTTACCTGATAAATTTGTTTCTTTTTTGATACGATGAGTCCACGGATCATCTCAATTACTAATGGGATATTCACCTCCTGGTCAACAGGAGGCGACAAAGAGCACCACAGCAGAGCTGTTAAATAGCTCCTCCCTTCCCTCCCACACCAGTCATTCGACCGAAGTTAGGTAGAGAAAAGAAAAGCTAAGGTGCAGAGGTGACTGAAGTTTATAATAACCCAAAACCCTGTCTTACCCCAAAAAAAGGGAGGGCCGTGGACTCATCGTGTCAAAAAACATAATTTATGCTTACCTGATAAATTCATTTCTCTTGTAGTGTATCCAGTCCACGGATCATCCATTACTTGTGGGATATTCTCCTCCCCAACAGGACGTTGCAAGAGGAACACCCACAGCAGAGCTGCTATATAGCTCCTCCCCTCAGTCATTCGACCAAAACAAACCGAGAAAGGAGAAAACCATAGGGTGCAGTGGTGACTGACATTTGATTAAAATTTAGACCTGCCTTAAAAGGACAAGGCGGGCCGTGGACTGGATACACTACAAGAGAAATGAATTTATCAGGTAAGCATAAATTATGTTTTCTCTTGTTAAGTGTATCCAGTCCACGGATCATCCATTACTTGTGGGATACCAATACCAAAGCTAAAGTACACGGATGATGGGAGGAACAAGGCAGGAACCACTGCCTGTAGAACCTTTCTCCCAAAAACAGCCTCCGAAGAAGCAAAAGTATCAAATTTGTAAAATTTTGAAAAGGTATGAAGCGAAGACCAAGTCGCAGCCTTGCAAATCTGTTCAACAGAGGCCTCATTTTTAAAGACCCAGGTGGAAGCCACAGCTCTAGTAGAATGAGCTGTAATTCTTTCAGGGGGCTGCTGTCCAGCAGTCTCATACGCTAAACGGATTATACTCCGAAGCCAAAAAGACAGAGAGGTTGCTGAGGCCTTTTGACCTCTCCTCTGTCCAGAGTAAACAACAAACAGGTTAGATGTTTGACGGAAATCCTTAGTAGCCTGTAAGTAAAACTTCAATGCACGAACTACATCTAGATTATACAAAAGACGTTCCTTCTTTGAAGAAGGATTAGGGCATAACGACGGAACAACAATCTCTTGATTGATATTCTTGTTAGAAACCACCTTAGGTAAAAACCCAGGTTTTGTACGCAGAACTACCTTATCTGAATGAAAGATCAGATAAGGAGAATCACAATGTAAGGCCGATAATTCCGAGACTCTTCGAGCCGAGGAAATAGCCATCAGAAAAAGAACTTTCCATGATAGAAGTTTGATATCAATAGAATGAAGGGGTTCAAACGGAACTCCTTGAAGAACTTTAAGAACCAAGTTTAAGCTCCATGGGGGAGCAACAGGTTTAAACACAGGCTTAATTCTAACTAAAGCCTGACAAAATGCCTGAACGTCTGGAACTTCTGCCAGACGCTTGTGTAAAAGTATAGACAGAGCAGAAATCTGCCCTTTTAAAGAACTATCTGATAATCCTTTATCCAAACCCTCTTGGAGGAAGGACAATATTCTAGGAATCCTAACCCTACTCCATGAGTAATTCTTGGATTCACACCAATGAAGATATCTACGCCATATCTTGTAGTAAATTTTCCTGGTGACAGGCTTTCGTGCCTGTATTAAGGTATCAATTACTGACTCGGAGAAGCCACGCTTTGATAGGATCAAGCGTTCAATCTCCATGCAGTCAGTCTCAGAGAAAGTAGATTCGGATGATTGAAAGGACCTTGTATTAGAAGGTCTTGTCTCAGAGGCAGAGTCCATGGTGGAAAGGATGACATGTCCACTAGGTCTGCATACTAGGTCCTGCGTGGCCACGCAGGCGCTATCAATATCACCGATGCTCTCTCCTGTTTGATTTTGGCAATCAGACGAGGGAGCAGAGGAAACGGTGGAAACACATAAGCCAGGTTGAAGAACCAAGGCGCTGCTAGAGCATCTATCAGTGCCACTTCTGGGTCCCTGGACCTGGACCGTAACAAGGAAGCTTGGCGTTCTGGCGAGACGCCATGAGATCCAGTTCGGGTTTGCCCCAACGGAAAACCAATTGAGCAAACACCTCCGGATGGAGTTCCCACTCCCCCGGATGAAAAGTCTGACGACTTAGAAAATCCGCCTCCCAGTTCTCTACCCCTGGGATATGGATCGCTGACAGGTGGCAAGAGTGAGTCTCTGCCCAGCGAATTATCTTGGAGACTTCTGACATCGCTAGGGAACTCCTGGTCCCCCCTTGATGGTTGATGTAAGCCACAGTCGTTATGTTGTCCGACTGAAATCTGATGAACCTCAGTTTTGCTAACTGAGGCCAAGCCAGAAGAGCATTGAATATTGCTCTTAACTCCAGAATATTTATTGGGAGGAGTTTCTCCTCCTGAGTCCATGAGCCCTGAGCCTTCAGGGAGTTCCAGACTGCACCCCAACCTAGAAGGCTGGCGTCTGTTGTTACAATGGTCCAATCTGGCCTGCGAAAGGTCATACCCTCGGACAGATGGACCCGGGATAACCACCAGAGAAGAGAAGCTCTGGTTTCCTGATCCAGATTTAGTAGAGGGGACAAATCTGTGTAATCCCCATTCCACTGACTGAGCATGCATAATTGCAGCGGTCTGAGATGCAGGCGCGCAAATGGCACTATGTCCATCGCCGCTACCATTAGGCCGATTACTTCCATGCACTGAGCCACCGTGGGGCGCGGAATGGAGTGAAGAACACGGCAAGCATTTAGAAGTTTTGATAACCTGGACTCCGTCAGGAAAATTTTCATTTCTATAGAATCTATCAGAGTCCCTAGGAAGGAAACCCTTGTGAGAGGAGATAGAGAACTCTTTTCTTCGTTCACTTTCCACCCATGCGACCTCAGAAATGCCAGAACTATCTCTGTATGAGACTTGGCAATTTGAAAGCTTGATGCCTGTATCAGGATGTCGTCTAGGTAAGGAGCCACCGCTATGCCTCGCGGTCTTAGAACCGCCAGAAGTGAGCCCAGAACCTTTGTAAAAATTCTTGGGGCTGTAGCCAACCCGAATGGGAGAGCTACGAACTGGTAATGCCTGTCTAGAAAGGCAAACCTCAGGAACCGGTGATGATTCTTGTGAATCGGAATGTGAAGGTAGGCATCCTTTAAGTCCACTGTGGTCATGTACTGACCCTCTTGGATCATGGGTAAGATGGTTCGAATAGTTTCCATATTGAATGATGGAAGTCTAAGGAATTTGTTTAGGATCTTTAAATCCAAAATTGGTCTGAAGGTTCCCTCTTTTTTGGGAACCACAAACAGATTTGAATAAAATCCCTGTCCTTGTTCCGTCCGCGGAACTGGATGGATCACTCCCATTACAAGGAGGTCTTGCACGCAGCTTAGGAATGCCTCTTTCTTTATCTGGTTTGCAGATAATCTTGAAAGGTGAAATCTCCCTTGTGGGGGAGAAGCTTTGAAGTCCAGAAGATATCCCTGAGATATGATCTCCAACGCCCAGGGATCCTGAACATCTCTTGCCCACGCCTGGGCGAAGAGAGAGAGTCTGCCCCCTACTAGATCCGTTGTCGGATAGGGGGCCGCTCCTTCATGCTGTCTTGGAGGCAGCAGCAGGCTTTCTGGCCTGCTTGCCCTTGTTCCAGGACTGGTTAGGTTTCCAGGCCTGCTTAGATTGAGCAAAAGTTCCCTCTTATTTTGAGGTAGAGGGAGTTGATGCTGCACCTGCCTTGAAGTTTCGAAAGGCACGAAAATTAGACTGTTTGGCCCTTGACTTGGCCCTGTCCTGAGGAAGGGTATGACCCTTACCTCCGGTAATGTCAGCAATAATTTCTTTAAAACCAGGCCCGAATAAGGTCTGCCCCTTGAAAGGAATGTTGAGTAATTTAGACTTTGAAGTCACATCAGCTGACCAGGATTTAAGCCATAGCGCCCTGCGCGCCTGGATGGTGAATCCGGAATTCTTAGCCGTTAGTTTAGTCAAATGAACAATGGCATCAGAAACAAATGAGTTAGCTAGCTTAAGTGTTCTAAGCTTGTCAATAATTTCAGTCAATGGAGCTGTATGGATGGCCTCTCCCAGGGCCTCAAACCAGAACACCGCCGCAGCAGTGACAGGCGCAATGCATGCAAGGGGCTGTAAAATAAAACCTTGTTGAATAAACATTTTCTTAAGGTAACCTTCCAATTTTTTATCCATTGGATCTGAAAAAGCACAACTGTCCTCAACCGGGATAGTGGTACGCTTTGCTAAAGTAGAAACTGCTCCCTCCACCTTAGGGACTGTCTGCCATAAGTCCCGAGTAGTGGCATCTATTGGAAACATTTTTCTAAATATAGGAGGTGGGGAAAAGGGCACACCGGGTCTATCCCACTCCTTACTAATGATTTCTGTAAGCCTTTTAGGTATTGGAAAAACATCAGTGCTCACCGGCACTGCAAAGTATTTGTCCAGCCTACACAATTTCTCTGGCCCTGCAATTGTGTCATAGTCATACAGAGCAGCTAATACCTCCCCAAGCAATGTACGGAGGTTCTCAAGCTTAAATTTAAAATTAGAAATCTCTGAATCAGGTCTCCCCGAATCAGAGGCGTCACCCACAGACTGAAGCTCTCCGTCCTCAGGTTCTGCACATTGTGACGCAGTATCAGACATGGCTCTCACAGCATCTACGCGCTCTGTATCTCGTCTAACCCCAGAGCTATCGCGCTTGCCTCTTATTTCAGGCAATCTGGCTAATACCTGCGATAGGGTATTATTCATGATTGCAGCCATGTCCTACAAAGTAATCGCTATGGGCATCCCTGATGTACTTGGCACCATATTAGCGTGCGTCCCTCGAGCGGGAGGCGAAGGGTCCGACACGTGGGGAGAGTTAGTCGGCATAACTTCCCCCTCGACAGACCCCTCTGGTGACAATTCTTTTATAGATAGACTGATTTTTACTGTTTAAGGTGAAATCAATACATTTACTACACATTCTCCTATGGGGCTCCACCATGGCTTTTAAACATAATGAACAAGTAGTTTCCTCTGTGTCAGACATGTTTATACAGACTAGCAATGAGACTAGCAAGCAATATAAAAAACGTTACTGTGCCTTTAAGAGAAACAAATTTAGCAAAATTTGAAATAACAGTGAAATTTTTTTACAGTGTATGTAACAAGTTAGCAGAGCATTGCACCCACTTGCAAATGGATGATTAACCCCTTAATACCAAAAACGGAATAATAAATGACAAAAACGTTTTTTAAAACACAGTCACAACAACTGCCACAGTCTACTGTGGTTGTTACCCTCCTCAAACACGACTTTTGAAGCCTTTTGAGCCCTTCAGAGATGTCCTGTATCAAGCAGAAGGAAGCTGAGTGTCTCAGTCTGTAATTTTAGCTGCGTAGAAAAGCGCTAAAATAGGTCCCTCCCACTCATATTACAACAGTGGAAAGCCTCAGGAAACTGTTTCTAGGCAAAATTCAAGCCAGCCATGTGGAGAAAAAACTAGGCCCCAATAAGTTTCGTCACCAAACGTATATAAAAACGATTAACATGCCAGCAAACGTTTTATATTACACTTTTAAAAGAGTATGTATCTCTGTTAATAAGCCTGATACCAGTCGCTATTAAATCACTGCATTTAGGCTTAACTTACATTAATCCGGTATCAGCAGCATTTTTCTAGCAAGTTCCATCCCTAGAAATAAGTTTACTGCACATACCTTACTGCAGGAAAACCTGCACGCCATTCCCCCTCTGAAGTTACCTCACTCCTCAGAATATGTGAGAACAGCAATGGATCTTAGTTACTTCTGCTAAGATCATATAAATCACAGGCAGATTCTTCTTCTAATACTGCCTTTGATAAAACAGTACACTCCAGTACCATTTAAAAATAACAAACTTTTGATTGAAGTTAAAAAACTAACTATAATACACCACACTCCTCTTACTACATCCATCTTTGTTGAGAGTTGCAAGAGAATGACTGGATATGACACTGAGGGGAGGAGCTATATAGCAGCTCTGCTGTGGGTGTTCCTCTTGCAACGTCCTGTTGGGGAGTAGAATATACCACAAGTAATGGATGATCCATGGACTGGATACACTTAACAAGAGAAAAGAAACAAATTTATCAGGTAAGCATAAATTTTCTTTTCTTTTTTAAGACACGATGAGTCCACGGATCATTTCAATTACTAATGGGATTCAATAGCCAAGCTAGAGTACACAGATGATACGGGAGGGACAAGACAGGGCACCTAAACGGAAGGCACCACTGCTTGAAGAACTTTTCTCCCAAAAGCGGCCTCAGCTGAGGCAAAAAAGTGTCAAATTTAGAGAATTTAGTAAAGGTATGAAGAGAGGACCAAGTTGCAGCCTTGCAAATTTGCTACACAGAAGCTTCATTTTTGAAGGCCCATGAAGAAGCAACAGCCCTCATGGAATGAGCTGTAACTTTCTCAGGAGGCTGATGTCCAGCAGACTCATATGCAAAGCGGATGATACTCTTTAACCAAAGAGAAAGAGAAGGCGCCGTAGCCTTCTGTCCCATACGTCTTCCAGAGAAAATAACAAACAAAGAAGAAGACTGACGAAAGTCCTTTGTTGCCTGTAAGTAAAACTTCAAAGCACGGACCACATCCAGATTGTGTAGAAGTTGCTCCTTCTGAGAAGAAGGATTAGGACACAGAGAAGGAATGATTATCTCCTGATTAATGTTCCGGTCAGAAACAACCTTAGGAAGAAAACCAAGCTTTGTACGTAAAACCACCTTATCTGAATGGAAGATAAGATAAGGAGACTCATACTGTAATGCCGAGAGTTCAGAAACTCTTCGAGCAGAAGAAATAGCAACTAAAAGCAAAACTTTCCAAGATAACAACTTAATATCTAAGGAATGCATAGGCTCAAATGGAGCCCCCTGAAGAACCCTGAGAACTAAAGTCAGACTCCAAGGAGGAGTAACTGGTTTGAACACAGGCTTAATTCTGACTAAGGCCTGACAAAAGGATTGAACATCTGAAATATCTGCCAGACGTTTGTGAAACAAAATAGACAAGGCAGATATTTGACCCTTTAGAGAACTTGCTGACAAGCCCTTTTCTAAACCTTCCTGAAGGAAGGATAAAATTCTAGGAATCCTAACTCTACTCCAAGAGTAACCCTTGGATTCACAGCAAAAAAGATATTCATGCCAAATTTTATGGTAAATTCTTACTCGACTCGGAAAAACCCCTCTTGGATAAAATTAAGCGTTCAATCTCCAAGTAGTCCGCTTCAGAGAAACTAGATTTGGGTGAAGGAAGGGACCCTGAATTAGAAGGTCCTTCCTCAACGGAAGTCTCCAAGGTGGTAGAGAGGACATTTCCACCAGATCTGCATACCAAATCCTGTGAGGCCAAGCCAGAGCAATTAGGATCACCGACACCCTCTCCCGCTTGATTCGAGCAGTGACTCAAGGAAGAAGGGCAAACGGAGGAAATAGGTATGCTAGACTGAAAGTCCAAGGAACAGCCAGAGCATCTATCATTTACGCCTGGGGATCCCTGGACCTCGAACCATATCTCGAAAGCTTGGCATTCTGACGAGATGCCATGAGATCTAATTCCGGCTGACCCGATTTGAGAGTCAGACTGGAGAACACTTCCGGATGAAGTTCCCATTCCCCCGGATGAAAAGTCTGTCTGCTCAGAAAATCCGCCTCCCAGTTCTCTACTCCTGGAATGTGGATTGCTGATAGGAAGCAAGAATGGGCCTCCACCCACTGAATTATTTTGGATACCTCTGTCATCGCTAAGGAACTTCTTGTTCCTCCCTGATGATTGATGTAAGCTACTGAAGTTATGTTATCCGACTGGAATCTGATAAATTGAACTGAAGCTAATTGTGGCCAGGCCAGAAGAGCATTGAAAATCGCTCTTAGTTCCAGGATGTTTATTGGGAGAAGAGACTCGGACCGAGCCCAAACTCCCTGAGCCTTTAGGGAGCCCCATACTGCTCACCATCCCTGAAGGCTGGCATCTGTTGTGACTATCACCCAGGATGGACTGCGAAAGCAGGTTCCCTGGGAAAGATGATCCGGAGACAACCATCATTGAAGAGAATCCCTTGTCTCCTGCTCCAGTAGTATTCGAGGAGACAAATCGGTATAATCTACGTTCCATTGCCTGAGCATGCTCAATTGCAAAGGTCTGAGATGAAACCGAGCAAACGGGATGATGTCCATTGCCGCCACCATCAACCTGATCATTTCCATACACTGAGCTACTGATGGTCGAGGGGTTGATTGAAGTACTAGAAAAGTATCTATAATCTTTGATTTCCTGACTTCTGTCAGAAAAATCTTCATAGAAAGAGAATCTATTATGGTTCCCAAGAAAGTTACTCTTGTGTCTGGAACAAAAGAACTCTTTTCCAAATTTACCTTCCACCCATGAGTCTGCAGGAACTTTGTGGAACTTTGATTGATGTAAAGACGGAGCCTGAACTAGGATGTCGTCTAGATAAGGCACCACTGCTATTCCTCTTAAATGAAGAACAGCCAGCAGAGATCCCAGAACCTTCGTGAAAATCCTGGGAGCTGTAGCAAGACTGAAAGGAAGAGCCATAAACTGGAAATGTTTGTCCAGAAACGCAAATCTTAAAAACTTGTGATGATCCTTTAAATCCACAGTTGTCATAAACTGACCCTCAGGATGGAACGAATTGTTTCCATCTTGAAGGACGGAATCCTGAGAAACTAGTTTAGGCTCTTGAGATCTAAAATTGGTCTGAAAGTTCCTTCTCTTTTGGGAACCACAAAGAGATTGGAATAAAACCCCTGACCCTGTTCCTGAATTGGAACTGGAACAATCACTCCCAGATCCGAGAGGTCTTTTATACAAAGTAAGAACGCCTCTCTCTTTGTCTGGTGTGCAGATAATCTTGAAAGAAGAAACGTTCCTCTGGGAGGAAAACTTTTGAATTCTATCTTGTATCCCTGGGACACAATCTCTACTGCCCAGGGATCCTGAACATCTCGAATCCAAGCCTGAGAGAAATGAGAAAGTCTTCCCCCGATAAGATCCGGTCCCGAATCGGTGGCCTGACCTGCATGCTGACTTTGCCTCAATGGCAGGTTTCTTGGGTTGTTTACCTTTAGTCCATGATTGAGTTGGTCTCCATGCAGGTTTAGGTTGTTCCTGCTTAGTGGAGGAAGAGGAAGAATTTCACTTGAAATTTCGAAAGGAACGAAAATTATTCTGACGTCCTTTTAGCTTGATTCTCTTATCCTGAGGAAGAAGATGGCCCCTACCTCAAGTGATAGCAGAGATCATTTCGGCTAAGCCAGGGCCAAATAAGGTTTCCCCTTGTACGGAATAGCCAAAAGCTTAGATTTTGAGGAAACGTCTGCAGACTAGGCCTTTAACCATAAAGCTCTGCGGGCCAAAATAGAGAAACCTGATATTTTTGCTCCCAGTTTAATAATCTGAAGGGAAGCATCTGTAATAAAGGCATTAGCGAGCTTCAAAGCCTTTATCCTATCCTGAATCTCTTCCAAAGATGTCTCAGTCCTGAGAGACTCAGACAGAGCATCGAACCAATATGCTGCCATGCTGGTGACGGTAGCAATGTATGTAGCTTGCTGCCATTGCAAACCCTGGTGAACATAAATTTTCTTAAGAAGACCCACCAGTCTTCTTATCCATAGGGTCTTTGAAAGCACAACTATCTTCTATAGGGATAGTAGTTCTCTTAGTTAAGGTGGAAACAGCCCCTTCCACCTTAGGAACTGTTTGCCAAGTTTCCCTAAAGGAATCCGCTATAGGAAACATCTTCTTAAAAATAGGCGAAGGAGAAATGGAATGCCTGCTCTCTCCCATTTCTTTGAAATGATTTCCGAAGCTCTCTTTGGAACCGGAAAAACATCTGAGTAAGAAGGGACTTCAAAGTATCTGTCCAGCTTACTAGACTTCTCTGGGATAACCATAATTGTGGAGTCATAGTCATCTAAAGTGACAAAAACCTCTCTATGTAATAGACGTAGGTGTTCTAGTTTAAATCTAAAAGAGACAACCTCTGAATCCGTCAGAGGTAAAGTACATTCTGAATCTGAAATTTCTCCCTCAGATACTGCCGTAGGATCCTCCTCCTGTCCTTGGAGGGGAACCTCAGAAATAGCCACAATGGCGTCAGAACTGACTGAATGTCTGGCCTTTCTCTTACGCTTGCCTTGTAACATTGGAAAGGCAGACAATGCATCAGAAATTGTAGAAGACATAAGGGAAGCTATGTCTTTTAAAGTAACTCCAGCGGGCGCTAGAGCAGAGGTGCAGGGCACTGCTTGTGCGGGTAGTACATTTTGGGACGTTTGGGGAGAAAGCTGCGGCATAACTTGACCCTCATTAATTGAGTCTGATGCAACATTGGCCTTAGAAAAATTTTGCTCAGAAAAAATATGATCCCTAAAATTTAAAGTCCTTTGAATACATGTAGGACAGAAAGGGATTGGTGGTTCTACATTTGCTTCCAAACACAATGAGCAAGAAGCATATTGAAAGGTTTCTGGATTCATTCTTAAACAAAATTTAGCCTTGTAAACAATAAAATTTAACCAAAATGGTACTGTCACTTTAAATACAAAGAGGCAACTGCTTTGTTTTGTGTAATGATAAGCAATAACGTTACATCAAAAGTAAATTTTTTACCTCAAGAAAACTATTTATAAAAATAAAAGCACCCCTGCACCTTTCATACGCTGTGCTGAGGTGCTCCTACCTGACCAGCAAAGACTGGAATGAAAACACAACAGCGCAATCTATTTCAATCAGTAATGTGCTACAGGGAAGCAGGAAAAAACAAATCTCCAACCGGTGTTAGAAACGAATATCCTTATTGCAGAATCATGCACTTCTACACCGCTGTTAAGAATGCCTCACTTTCTCAATGTAGGAGGATAACTGCCCAACTGCTGCACAACCTTTTTTGTTTAAAATGGCGCAAGTCGGAAGCTCCGCCCATCGTGGGCGTGAAGAGAAGTAACTGACACAGAAACGTCCTAAACTGAAAGTAAGAGGACGAATATGGTGGAAAAATAAAATAAAATCTTCTGAGCAAAAGTTTATTTGAAATAAAGAGACCTGTCCCCAGCTCCTGTACTTGCACCACAACTGTCATTAAATCTCCTGAACCAGGAGAGTTAAAAAATATGTCAAAAATTGAATAAAGTGCTAGCCCTTTCCTGGGTCCCCCAGAAACAAATAAGCAGCACTTACCTTAATTTCTGCCTGACAGCTAGGCAGATCACAGGTTTAAGAGGTCCTCTCCCTCCTATTGACCTGTTGAGAAAAAAAGGCATGCTGAGTAATCTATTACCTCAGACTAATGCATATAGGGAAGCAGATATATGGGAGGCGCAGTGAGAATTATGTCCCACAACTTCCCATTGCTCTAAAGCCACCAAAGCCCTACTGAAGAGACCGATATGGACTATGGCTACACCCTAGAACAAAGTAGTACAATGTTGAACTAATTTAAAAATAATAAACTCTTGATTGAAGAATCTAATCCTATCACCTCACTTTGCCACTTCATATCACTAACACAGGCAAAGAGAATGACTGGGGTGGGAGGGAAGGGAGGAGCTATTTAACAGCTCTGCTGTGGTGCTCTTTGCCGCCTCCTGTTGACCAGGTGGTGAATATCCCATTAGTAATTGAGATGATCCATGGATTTGTGTCTTAAAAAAGAAAAGATAAAAGAAAACTTAAAAGAAAGGGTTAATGGCGAGGCACTGCAGTACAAATTTGTAGGTAAAGTAATTAAAGTACATATTATTATATTTTGTCTCTATCCCAACTTATTTTATGTCCCTTCTTCACTGACAAAATTGTGTTACTGCCAGCTGCTTGCCCAATAAAAGCTATAAATGAAACACTCATAACGTTTAGTACAAGCATTTTTTTAATGGTTGCATGAAAAATGTGTAATTATTTCAGGATCCAATGCTCTATGTATAAGAATACAATTCAGTTACAAAGCTGTATCTGTAGTAGAGTGACTTCAGTTTTTTTTATGAATACATAACTCAATGTGATAAATGTATAGGTCTATAGTTGTTGCATTTACAGGAAGTACTTTCTGTTGCATGTATTTTACTCTGCCACTGTTACAGGTCTCTTTGAGTAACATATTAATCTCATTTTATTTTAGAAAAGTTGTTTATTTTTAGGATAGTTACATATCTCCATCCTAAAGAATGGATCTCTTCAAAACAAAAATACATGTGAGAGATATTGTATTGTTTAGCTGCAGACTTCAGGTTCACTGTCACATTTCTTTCTGGTTGTAAAAAATTAAAGATTTGTATCACAGGTAAAGCTAAGTGACCGTTACTGTATGATTTTCTTCCTGACCATCATACTAGGAAAATAATCTAATTAACAATTTAACTTGTGCTATTATATAGTCTCTGTGGAGGTGAACGCCCTGCATTTATGTTTTGTGTGCTGTCACAAAAAGTTTATATCATCAAATTCACGTTTTAACCTAAGTACCACTTCCAGCCTTTCCTTGTCTGCCAGAAAACGTGCACTTCCATTGTCCCCGTCAACAGGGTGGGGGAGGTGTAACCCCAACTTACTGAGGGAGAAAAAAAATAAAAAAAAAATAAAAAAAAGGTCATATAAGAAGTTTACAAATTTTAGGCTGTGAAATGTGGGAACAACAATTGGTAGTGTAACCTACTATTTGGGAGTCCGGAGGTCTAGAAACTTGCTTCTCACATTAAGTGACACATCTTTGGCCTTTGTACGAGGCAGCTGGATCCGGACCTAGAGGAATTCAACATAACCTCAAGACCAGGACAATTACCCCTCCCATGGAGTGGAAGAGTTGGTGTTTCTAAGACACCAGCATATACTAGGATTCTTACCACCATATCTTCACAGCAGGCAGTTGATGGGTCCTTCCGACTCATTCCCAGAAAAAGGTCTTCAGTTCCCACTCTCTGCTTATAGACAATATCATACCTGAGTAGGTTACAATAACAATGCCATTAATATTAATAATGATGATGATGATGATGAAGAAGAAAGGTCAATAATGAAAACAACTGTAGCAGTTGCTATGGATTGCTGGCCTATAATACAGATTATCTGGAACTTACTCTGGACACTCCCGAGAATCCAAAATGTCATCAAATTCTGATCCTTCAGCAACTTCCTGCTCATTCCAGATGTCCTTATTACGTTGTTCCTTTGGGGCTATTGGCAGAGGGATTGAGAATGGTTATTAGTTTTACATTGGTTGGATGGATATACCATATAACATAGCTCTCTCTGTGTCAAGAAAGAGCTGGCCTACAGTTTCCCATAGCACTCCTTTCTGTGTCACTTTGTAATAGGGAAAGTGACCATGCCTTATACCTTGCTCTTGTGGGTCACATCCTAAATTATACCACTGTGCTTCCCTCCATGTGATAGAAAAACTTCTCGTCTGATAACTTCTTTAGATCTATATCACAATTCAGACATTATGCCCATAACTATATCCTACGTGTGCCAACCTGTACGGAGAGAAAAACTCTATTTCTATAACTCCCATCTGTTTCTGCAGTCTATGGAGATAAACCTCATGTGCAGTATCTCTATAATTGTCATTTATTTTCCTATGTATGGAAGAGAAAATTACACTTTATATTGCTGAGTCACAAATCATGCCCTATACCTTTATCCCATGAATGTAGCTTTGCTGGGTGTAAAAAACAAAGTTCATGTTCCATAAGATCTATGTATTTGCCCCTGTGTTGCAACTGAGTGGCATCTGCAGACTGTATCTTAAAGTTCCCCTCCAATTTCTCTTATATGCCCACATCATACCATGCAGTTCCCTCTTGTCTGTTACTGTCAGTTGGTTGTTGGGAGAAATGGTAACAATTCTATAATTCTAAGCCTCAGACTACAGTACTCTGCAAGGTAAGGAAATTTGTCCCAGCCAGGACTATTTCACCCTAACGATTATGGATAGAATCCTTATCCCATAGTTCATAGTATTTCACTGTGCCAACCTCTAGATGTTGAAGGGAATACTGCTTTTGTCTCTGTGGTAGGGGATAATGCTTTTATCACTGTGTCACCTTAGAGGGTACTGATTCTAAAAATAATAACTTTTCCTATCAGTATTAATGTGTCACCATGTTCTCTTAGGCAGGATAGTCTTTGTGTCCAGTATCTGCCTCCTGGTTGCCATCATGCCATCTTTCAAGGGAAACAGAGAGACTTTCTAGAGCCCAAATATTATATTACCTGTCTCAGCTTCTCGATGTTTTTGCTCTGGCTTTCTTGCAGGTCCAATGTCTCCAGGACCAAATATGGCATTTGATGAGGTACTCTGTGTGGACAAGGCAAAAAAAAACAAAAAACACTTAGATCAAGAAAATAAATTATATATATATATATATATATATATATATATATATATATATATATATATAAAAATAAAATATATCACTCTGAACCCCAGCTCATTTCTTTGTAAACATACATGATGATCACTCTCCTCTTCCTCTCCAGGTGGATTGAGCAGTGCACACAGGGCATCTAGAGAACTTGCAGTTGAGAATCCACTTGTTGGAAGATCCATGTCTGTTTAGGAGAGAGAATACAGGGGTTTATGCTTTAAAATGTGCTGAACTTGTAATAAGGAGTGTGTATTAAAAAATACAAAGAAAAACATAATTTTACTTCATTTTCTTAAAAAACAAGTAATTACTATTTTTTAAAGTTGAACAAATTAGGTTAAAGGGCCATGATACCCAAATGTTGAAACACTTGAAAATGATGCCGCATAGCTGTAAAAAGCTGACTAGAAAATATCACGTAAACATCTCTATGCAAAAAAGAAAGATATTTTAGCTCAAAAGTTCCTCAGTAGCCACATCACATTGTAAAGGACTTCTAAGCAGCAAATCAGTATGTCTGTCCCGGGACAGCTAAGGGAGTGAGCTTTCGTGCACAAACTCATATTATTTCCCTATTCAGTTTAAGGAAGTTTACGATGAAATCTCATGAGAGTTAAGTGAAATCTCATGAGATCACAGTAAAAGAGTTCACAACCTCAGCACTGCTGATGCTGATTGGCTGCTGTTCATTTCTTAATTTTTTTTTAATTTTTGTTTACCTGCAGCTGGTCTGCAGCTGAATTATAACTTTTTACACAGAACTTACTCTGCTGAGCTGAGGAAATTGTGAGGTAAAATATGTTCCTTTTTTACATAGAGATGCTCAGGTGATATTTTCCGGTCAGCTTTTTACAGTTATACTGCATTAGTTTCAAGTGATTTAGCATATGAGTATTATGTCCCTTTAATGTTTGTTAAACTTATTTATTTAATTTAGAAACATTAAAAAGACAAATCAATACATTTCCACATCTATTTTTATTTATTAATCTGTTTTGATGTATGATGCATGTACCCAACATCTCAAAACCTGTTCTTTTGTAATTCCCGCATTTACCAACCGGTTATCACAGTTAGTGCAGCATATACAATCCTAAAGCCCATTTGAAAGATTTTTGCATACAGTTGTATGCAAGTGATTCATACATTTGTGGAAGACACAAGAGATGGCAGGGGTGTCACGCTGTATTCACCAGTCCATGACCACAAGTAAAGGTATCACTAAAACAGTGTAAATATTTTTTTCTTTCATGTAATTGGAAAGAGTCCATGAGCTAGTGACGTATGGGATATCCAATCCTACCAGGAGGGGCAAAGTTTCCCAAACCTCAAAATGTCTATAAATGCATCCCTCACCACACCCACAATTCAGTTTTACAAACTTTGCCTCCTATGGAGGTGGTGAAGTAAGTTTGTGCTTGATTTTTATGATTTCTTCTATGATAATCGCTTCTAAGCATTCTGAAGCCAAATTTCTCTCAGAGTACAGTGTTTGTCAGAGGGATGTGAAGAGAGTATCGCCTATTGATTTTATGGTTTCCCTCGCAAGGAATCTTTTCAAGGGTTCTCTGTTATCGTTTGTAGGGATTCATCTCCTACCTCCCTTTTCAGATCGACAATATAATCTTATATTCCATTACCTATGCTGATAGTTTTCCGTACTGGTTTGGCTATCTCCTATATGTGGATGGGTGTCTTTCGGTAAGTACGTATCATTATTTAAGACACTCTCAGCTATGGTTTGGCGCTTTATGTATTAATGTAAAGTTTTAAATATATGTATTTTACTTATATTTGCCATGAGTTAGGTCTATGTATATTTCCCTTTGAAGTCTGACAGTTTCGTTATGGGAATCATGTTTTAGGAAGTTTGTCTTACTTGTGGTATAGTCTTTTTTCCAATTTGACTTGTTTTTTCTTTTTAAAACTTGCGGGCAAATTAGGCTCGCAAGGGCGCAAAATGCTGTTTATTGCGTCATTCTTGGTGTGAGAATTTTTTGGCGTGAATGTGCTTCTGTAATGACGCACGTTCGGCATTTCCTGCGTCTTAGTCGTCGCAAGGTTGCTTGGCGCGAAATTGTGTTTGTTATGACGCGAATTTCGTCATTTCCGGATGTTTGTTGGCGCAAAAAAAAAAGTCACCTTCCTTTTGCGTCGTGCTTCATACTTGGCGCCAAACAATTTAATTTTACCTCACTTCCTATATGCTCCTTGCCTTCTTTATGCCCAGAGGGTTATGCTATTTGCTTTTTTGTCAATTTTAGCATTTGCATTTTTTCCCATTCCTGAAACTGCTATATTTGGAAATAAGATATTTCTGTTTAAATGTTATTTTTTCTTTTACATTTTACAAGATGTCTCAATCTGATCCTGACTCAGAAACTGCTGTAGGAACCATGCTGCCTGAACACAGTTCTACCAAAGCTAAATGTATCTGTTGTAAGCTAGTGGAGATCATGGGGCCTATCTACAAGCTCTGAACGGAGCTTGACGGCCCGTGTTTCTGGTGAGTCTTCAGACTCGCCAGAAACACAAGTTATGGAGCAGCAGTCACAAAGACCGATGCTCCATAACTCTGTCCGCCTGCTCTAAGCAGGCGGACAGGAATCACCGGAATTGCTGACACCCCCTGCTGGAGGCCTATTGGCTGCAAGTCTGCAGTGGGTGGCGTTGCACCAGCTGCTCTTCTGAGCTGCTGGTGCAATGCTGAATACGGAGAGTGTATTGCTCTCCGCATTCAGCGAGGTCTTGCGGACCTGATCCGCACTGTCGGATCAGGTCCGCAAGACATTTGTTAAATTGGCCTCTATATATCCAGCTGTAGTATGTAACAGTCGTGATAAGCTTTTGCATGCAGAAAAGGTTTCTATTAGTGCTAGTACAGTATCTGTTGTTCCTTCAACATCTAAAGTATATGATATCCCTGTTGATATGAAAATGTATATTGTCGATGCGATACAGAAGGCTATGGCTGCTATACCGCCTTCAAATAAACGTTAAAGGTCTTTATAAACTTCTCATAATACTGATGAAATTTGTAATGACCGACAACATACTGATATATCCACCTCTGATGAGGATATCTCTGATTCGGAAGATCCTTCTTCAGACATTGACACTGATAAATCAACTTATCTTTTTAAGATTGAGTATATTCGTTCTTAGTTAAAAGAAGTGTTGATAACTTTGGATATTGAGGAGTCTGGACCTCTTGATAATAAATCAAGTAAATGTTTAAATTCTGTCTATAAACCTCCTGTGATTACTCCTGAGGTTTTTCCTGTTCCTGATGCTATTTCTTATGTGATTGCTAAGGAATGGTCTAAGCCTGGTACTTCTTTTGTTCCTTCTTCAAGGTTTAAAAGGTTGTATCCTTTGCCAGTAGCTAAGTTAGAGTTTTGGGAAAAAGTCCCTAAGGTTGATAGGGCTATTTCTACTCTTGCCAAGCGTACTACTATTCCTATGGAAGATAGTACCTCTTTTAAGGATCCTTTAGATAGGAAAATTGAATCTTATCTAAGGAAAGCTTATTTACATTCTGGCTATATTCTCAGACCTGCCATTTCTATGGCTGATGTTGCGGCTGCATCAACTTTTTGGTTGGATAGCTTAGCACATCGGGAAAAAGATTCTGATTTACATAGCATTGTTAGTTTGCTTCAATATGCTAATTATTTTATCTGTGATGCTATTTTTGATATCAAGATTGATGTTAAATCTATGTCTTTGGCTATTTTAGCTAGAAGAGCTTTATGGCTCAAATCATGGAATGCTGACATGGTATCTAAATCTAGGTTACTATCTCTATCATTCCAGGGTAATAATTTGCTTGGTTCCAAGTTGGATTCTATTATTTCCACTATTACTGGGGGCAAGGGAGTTTTTTTGCCCCAAGATAAAAAGTCTAAGGGTAAATCTAAAGCTTCTAAATCGGTTTTGTTCCTTTCGTCAGAATAGAGAACAAAAAAACACTCCTTCCCCTAAGGACTCTGGCTCCAATTGGAAGTCATCTTTGAGTTGGAATAAATCCAGGCCTTATAAGAAACCAAAGCCAGCCCCCAAGACTGCATGAAGGTGCGGCCCTCAATCCAGTTCTGCTGGTGGGGGGCAGATTGAAATGATTTCAAGACGTTTTGGGCAGGTTCCGTTCAGAATCATTGAAATAGGTTTTAGAATAAGACCTCCTTGAGAAGATTTTTACTGTCTCACGTTCCAACAAATCCTGTGAAAGCTCAGATCTAGAGCTTTCAGGGGTAATTGTACCAGTTCCACTTCTGGAACAGGGTCTGGGGTTTTATTCAAATCTATTCATTATCCCGAAGAAGGAAAATTCTTTCAGACCAGTTCTGGATCTGAAGTTTTTGAATCAATTTGTAAGGGTCCCAACTTTCAAGATGGTGACTATAAGGACTATTCTGCCCCAATAGACTTACAGGATGCGTATCTTCACATTCCGATTCATCCAGACCACTATCGGTTTCTGAGATTCTCTTTTCTAGACAAGCATTACCAATTTGTTGCTCTTCCATTTGGCCTAGCAACAGCTCCAAGAATTTTTTCGAAGGTTCTTGGTGCCCTTCTATCTGTAATCAGAGAGCAGGGTATTGCAGTGTTTCCTTATTTGGACAATATCTTGGTACTGGCTCAATCTTTTCATTTAGCAGAATCTCAAACAAATCAACTTGTGTTGTTTCTTCAGACATGGTTGGAGGATCAATTTACCAAAGAGTGTCTTGATTCCTCAGACAAGGGTCACCTTTTTAGGTTTCCAGATAGATACAGTGTCCATGACTCTGTCTTTGACAGACAAGAGACAAATGAAATTGGTTTCTGCCAGTCGAAACCTTCAGTCTCGATCATTCCCTTCAGTGGCTATGTGCATGGAAGTTTTAGGTCTCATGACTGCAGCATTGGACGCGATCCCCTTTGCTTGTTTTCATATGAGACCTCTGCAGCTTTGCATGCTGAATCAATGGTGCAGGGATTATACTTGAATATCACAATTGATATACTTAAATCCCAGCATTCAACTCTCTCTGTCCTGGTGGTTGAACCATCATTGGATTATTCAAGGGGCCTTTTTTGTTTGTCCTTCCTGGACTGTGATTTCAACAGATGCAAGTCTCACAGGTTGGGGAGCTGTCTGGGGGTCTCTGACAGCACAAGTTTGGAATCCTCAAGAGGCGAGGTTACCAATCAATATTTTAGAACTCTGTGCTATTTTCAGGGCTCTTCAGGCTTGGCCTCTATTGAAGAGAGAATTATTCATTCGTTTTCAGACAGACAATATCACAACTGTGGCATATGTCAATCATCAGGGTGGGACTCGCAGTCCTTTAGCGATGAAAGAAGTATCTCGGATACTTTCTTGGGTGGAATCCAACTCCTGTCTAATTTCTGCGATACATATCCCAGGTGTAGAAAATTGGGATGCGGATTATCTCAGTCGTCAGTCTTTACATCCAGGGGGGTGGTCTCTCCATCCAGATGTATTTTGTCAGATTGTACAGATGTGGGGTCTTCCCGAAATAGATCTGATGGCTTCCCATGTAAGCAAGAAGTTTCCCAGGTACCTTTCCAGGTCCAGGGATCCTCAGGCAGAGATGGTGGATGCGTTAGCAGTTCCTTGGTTTTACCAACCTGCTTACATTTATCCGCCTCTAGTTCTTCTTCCAAGGGTAATCTCCAAGATCATAATGGAACAATCGCTGATAGCACCAGCATGGCCTCACAGGTTTTGGTATGCAGATCTTGTCCAGATGTCCAGTTGCCAACCTTGGCCACTTCCTTTAAGGCCAGATCTTCTGTCTCAAGGGCCGTTTTTTCATCAGGATCTCAAATCGCTAAATTTGAAGGTATGGAAATTGAACGCTTAGTGCTTAGTCATAGAGGTTTCTCTGACTCAGTGATTAATACTATGCTACAGGCTCGTAAGTCTGTTTCAAGGAAGATTTATTATCGGGTTTGGAAAACCTATATTTCATGGTGTTCTTCTCATAAATTCTCTTGGCATTCTTTTAGAATTCCTAGCATTTTACAGTTTCTTCAGGATGGTTTGGATAAAGGTTTGTCTGCAAGTACTTTGAAGGGACAAATCTCTGCTCTTTCTGTTTTATTTCATAGAAAGATTGCTAAACTTCCTGATATTCACTGTTTTGTTCAGGCTTTGGTTCGTATCAAGTCTGTTGTTAAATCAATCTCTCCTCCTTGGAGTCTTAATTTGGTTTTGAGGGCTTTGCAGGCTCCTTCTTTTGAGACTATGCATTCTTTGGATATTAAACTACTTTCTTGGAAAGTGTTGTTTCTTTTGGCTATCTTTTGTCTGCTCTCTCTTGTGAGTCTCCTTTTCTGATTTCCCATCAGGATAAGGCTGTTTTGCGGACTTTGTTTAAATTTCTTCCTAAGGTTGTGAATTCTAACAACTGTTGTTCCTTCCTTGTGTCCTAATCCTTAGAATACTCTTGAAAGATCTTTACATTCTTTGGATGTTGTAAGAGCTTTGAAATATTATGTCGAAGCTACTAAAGATTTCAGGAAGACTTCTGGTCTATTTGTTGTTTTTTTCTGGTCTGCCATTTCTTTGGCATCTTGGTTAAAGCTTTTATTCACAAGGCTTATTTGAAGGCGGGACAGTCTCCGCCTAAGAGAATTACAGCTTATTCTACTAGATCAGTCACCACTTCTTGGGTTTTTAAGAATGAAGCTTCGTTGATCAGATTTGCAAAGCAGCAACTTGGTCTTCTTTGCATACATTTACTAAACTTTACCATTTTGATGTATTTGCTTCTTCTGAAGCAGTCTTTGGTAGAAATGTTCTTCAGGCAGCTGTCTCAGTTTGATTCTTCTGCTTATGATTTAAGCTTTTTTCTTGAAATTTATGAGAAAGACTTATTTTTTTGTGGATTTAATTTTTTTCAGCAGACATAGCCGTTTTTATTTTATCCCTCCCTTTCTAGTGACTCTTTCTTCTGTGGTTTTCTACATCTTGGGTATTTCTATCCCATACGTCACTAGCTCATGGACTCTTGCCAATTACATGAAAGAAAACAAAATTTATGTAAGAACTTACCAGATAAATTAATTCCTTTCATATTGGCAAGAGTCCATGAGGCCCACCCTTTTTTGGTGGTTATGATTTTGTATAAAAGAACAATTTTATTTCCAATTCCTATTTTTGTATGCTTTTTTACTCCTTATTTTATCACCCCACTACTTGGCTATTAGTTAAACTGAATTGTGGGTGTGGTGAGGGGTGTATTTATAGGCATTTTGAGGTTTGGGAAACTTTGCCCCTCCTGGTAGGATTGTATATCCCATACGTCACTAGCTCATGGACTCTTGAAAATATGAAAGAAATTAATTTATCAGGTAAGTTCTTACATAAATTATGTTTTTACCATTAAATCCCCTTTTTCACATTCTGAGTGCAGCACATGAAGCAGAAGACAATAGTAAACAACAGGTTAAATAGTAAGCCATCCACTTTAAGAAAAGCATACACCTCTCTCTTTCTCTCTCTCCAGTTTTTCCATTTAGCCAAGAAATGAGAGAAACTAGAAGACAAGAGAAAAACAAGAGCAAGAGAAAAAGTGTGAGTTTTTATGTGCTGCCACTCAGAACATAAGGAAAGGAATTTAAATGTAATGTTGGCATTCAATGTGGTTACTCTTGTAACAGTAGATGACTCTGGACATTTAGGTCTGTACCCAACAAGTAAAGAATATATAAAAAGACATATCAATTTGGTGGGGGGAAACAGCACCATTATTGTCCAAAGAAACAGAAGAGGAAAAATATTACAAAAACAAAAAAGTTGAAGCTATAACATTTAGTAAAGTTGTGTAGACAGGCCACTTTATACATGTGCACAAGCGAGGTCTCATGATAAGCCTCTCACCAGGTCACAACTAAGTAGAATATATAGTAATAGGAAAACTTATGATTTACATGGAAAACAGAAAAAGAAAAATTAGAACAAGATTCAAGAAACATCTTTATAATAGGCATGTGCATTGGGTGGTTTTGGATGCTTCTGAATGCGGAAGGTGATGGCCGCTCGCTGTGTTCGGCTCGTTTCAGATTTCTAGGCAGGATTTCTGCTTGTGAAACACATTAAGATCTGTGCAAATCCACATTTTAGTGTGTTGCACTTTCAGAAGAATAAATCCATCTCCGAAAAGAGGCGAACGATGCAAACTGTTTCCTTCTTCCGCATTCGAGGCATCCGAAACCTCCCAATGCACATGCCTACTTTATAATATTCAGAAGGGATTTTAAAAAAATACGGCTAGATTACGAGTTTTGCGTTGGAGGCTATGCGTTGCTAACGAGCAGTTTATGCTCACTGCTCACTTAAAGACAGCGCTGGTATTACGAGTTTTTACAAACCCGGCATTAACAGACAAGAAGTGAGCGTTGAGCAAAATTTTGCTCCACATCTCACTCCAATACCAGCGCTGCTTACGTTAGCGTGGGCTGGTGTAACGTGCTTGTGCACGATTTCCCCATTGGAATCAACGGGGACATCTGCAAAAAAAGCAGCGTTTAGCTCCTAACACAGCCCCATTGATTCCTATGGGGAAATAAAAGTTTTGTTTACACCTAACACCCTAACATGCACCCTGAGTCTAAACACCCCTAATCTTACACTTATTAACCCCTAATCTGCCGCTCCGGACACCGCCGCCACCTACATTATAGTTATGAACCCCTAATCTGCTGCCCCAACATCGCCGACACCTTTATTAACCCCTAATCAGCCGCCCCCAACGTCGCCGCCACTATTCTAAAGTTATTAACCCCTAAACCTAAGTCTAACCCTAACCCCCCTAACTTAAATATAATTTAAATAAATCTAAATAAAATTCCTATCATTAACTAAATTATTCCTATTTAAAACTAAATCCTTACCTATAAAATAAACCCTAAGCTAGCTACAATATAACTAATAGTTACATTGTAGCTAGCTTAGAGTTTATTTTAATTTTACAGGCAAGTTTGTATTTATTTTAACTAGGTAGAATAGTTATTAAATAGTTATTAACTATTTAATAAACTACCTAGCTAAAATACAGACAAATTTACCTGTAAAATAAAACCTAACCTAAGTTATACTAACACTACACTATAATTAAATTAATTCCCTAAATTAAATACAATTAACTAAATTAAATACAATTAAATAAAATTAGCTAAAGTACAAAAAACAACAACACTAAATTACAGAAAATAATAAACAAATTACAAGATTTTAAACTAATTACACCTAATCTAATCTGATTGGAACAGCCAATAGAATGCCAGCTCAATCCTATTGGCTGATTGGATTAGCCAATAGGATTGAACTTCAATCCTATTGGCTGATTGCAATTCTGTCAATCGGAATTGAAGGGATGCCATCTTGGATGACGTCATTTAAAGGAACTTCATTCAGTGTTAGCCGTCGGATGAAGAGGATGCTCCACGTCGGATGTCTTGAAGATGGACCCGCTCCGCGCCGGATGGATGAAGATAGAAGATGCTGTCTGGATGAAGACTTCTGCCCGTCTGGAGGACCACTTCGCCCGGCTTGGATGAAGACTTCTCCCAGCTTCGTTGAGGACTTCGGACCGGTTGGATGAAGACTTCTCCCGGTAAGGTGATCTTCAAGGGGTTAGTGGGGGGGGCTTTTTTATTTTGTTAGGGGGATTCGATTAGGTGTAATTAGTTTAAAAATCTTGTAATTTGTTTTTAATTTTCTGTAATTTAGTGTTTGTTTGTTTTTGTACTTTAGCTAATTTTATTTAATTGTATTTAATTTAGTTAATTGTATTTAATTTAGGGAATGAATCTAATTATAGTGTAGTGTTAGGTGTTAGTGTAATTTAGGTTAGGATTTATTTTACAGGTAAATTTGTCTTTATTTTAGCTAGGTAGTTTATTAAATAGTTAATAACTATTTAATAACTATTCTACCTAGTTAAAATAAATACAAACTTGCCTGTAAAATAAAGATAAACCCAAAGCTAGCTACAATGTAACTATTAGTTATATTGTAGCTAGCTTAGGGTTTATTTTACAGGTAAGTATTTAATTTTAAATATGAATAATTTAGTTAATTATAGTAATTTTTATTTAGATTTCTTTTAATTATATTTAAGTTAGGGGGTTAGGGTTAGACTTAGATTTAGGGGTTAATAACTTTAGTATAGTGGCGGCGACGTTGTGGGCGGCAGATTAGGGGTTAATAATATTTAACTAATGTTTGTGAGGCGGGAGTGCGGCGGTTTAGGGGTTAATATATTTATTATAGTGGCGGCGATGTCCGGTTCGGCAGATTAGGGGTTAAAAATTTTATTTTAGTGTTTGCGATGCGGGAGGGCCTCGGTTTTTAGGGGTCAATAGGTAGTTTATGGGTGTTAGTGTACATTTTAGCACTTTAGTTAAGAGTTTTATGCTACAGCGTTGTACCATAAATCTCTTAACTACTGACTTTAAAATGTGGTACCAGTCTTGACAGGAGAGGATCTATCGCTCACTTTTTGTCAGACTCGTAATACCGGCGCTATGCAAGTCCCATTGAAAAAAGAGGATACGCAATTTACGTAAGTGGATTTGCGGTATTTCCAAGTCTAGCCAAAAAAGTGAGCGGTACACCTGTACCTGCAAGACTCGTAATACCAGCGGGCGTTAAAAATCAGCGTTAGGACCGGCCAACGCTGCTTTTTTTTTTTTTTTTCTAAATGATTTTTATTAATTTTGAACAATATATAACAATAATTGGGGACTCGCAGGACCCCTGCATTTTTCAGTGCATAACATGTAAAGAAGTATTAGGGAATGAAAATAAAAAATACAGCTGAAACATTCAAGTTTCAAAGATAGAAGTCGATACATTTCCAAACGGTTATCAAAGGAGGGTGAGAGGGGGGTGGGGTGGGGGAGGGGAATTCCTGCCGGGGATCGCCTGAGGCGTACGAAACGTGGATTCTTATACTCTAACCTGGGGAAGCCATGTGGTGTCATGTGTGTCTGTCCAGTCAGCCCAAACCATTTCAAAAAGGTCACTTCTGTCCAGACTATAGAATATGTCCTTTTCAATAGCGTGTAAGTAGGCCATTGTTTTGAGAATATCAGGCCAACAAGGGGGAGATGCTTTCTTCCAATATCTGGCAATATTCGTTTTAACTGATGACAGGAGATAAACACAGAGAATCTGCTGATGCCTAGGAAGGGCCTGCAAGTTTAGGTGTAGAAGTGCAGTGGCAGGGTTTTTTGGTAGCTGAATCCTAAGAGCAGACAGAGTACGGAAGCATGTGTTCCACAGGGGAGTCAACCTAGGGCATTCCCACCATATGTGAAGCATATTTCCGTGGGAGCCACAGTCCCTCCAGCATTGCGGAGAAGATGTCAGAAACATCTTAGATAGCAACGCTGCTTTTTAAGCCTAACGCAAAACTCGTAATCTAGGTGATAGTGTGTCGAACCGTTTTAAAGTGACAGTATACACTAATTTTCATATAACTGCATGTAATAGACACTACTATAAAGAATAATAAGCACAGATACTGATCTAAAAATCCAGTATATAACAGTTTAAAAACTTACTTAGAAACTCGCAGTTTAGCTTTGTTAAAAAGGTAGCTGGAACACCCACTGCAAGTGGAACATAGCAGGCACTCCCCCTCTCCCTTCCTTTTCATATGAAAAGACCCTTTACAAACAGGTGCAAGCTGGAGTAGGTATACATCAGTATTATCCTACAACTAGGGGCTTGGTTAGTAGTCTGAAAATCAGAGCAATGTTTTTAAAAAAATAAGCAAAACTATACTTTTGTATAGGCTATATAAATGGATCATCTACAAAACATTTATGCAAAGAAAAATCTAGTGTATAATGCACCTTTAAATTAGAACATTGTAGTAGTTCTACAGGTTTAAAAAACATAATTTATGCTTACCTGATAAATTCCTTTCTTCTGTAGTGTGATCAGTCCACGGGTCATCATTACTTCTGGGATATTACTCCTCCCCAACAGGAAGTGCAAGAGGATTCACCCAGCAGAGCTGCATATAGCTCCTCCCCTCTACGTCACTCCCAGTCATTCGACCAAGGACCAACGAGAAAGGAAAAGCCAAGGGTGAAGTGGTGACTGGAGTATAAATTAAAAAATATTTACCTGCCTTAAAAACAGGGCGGGCCGTGGACTGATCACACTACAGAAGAAAGGAATTTATCAGGTAAGCATAAATTATGTTTTCTTCTGTTAAGTGTGATCAGTCCACGGGTCATCATTACTTCTGGGATACCAATACCAAAGCAAAAGTACACGGATGACGGGAGGGATAGGCAGGCTCTTTATACAGAAGGAACCACTGCCTGAAGAACCTTTCTCCCAAAAATAGCCTCCGATGAAGCAAAAGTGTCAAATTTGTAAAATTTGGAAAAAGTATGAAGCGAAGACCAAGTTGCAGCCTTGCAAATCTGTTCAACAGAGGCCTCATTCTTGAAGGCCCAAGTGGAAGCCACAGCTCTAGTAGAATGAGCTGTAATTCTTTCAGGAGGCTGCTGTCCAGCAGTCTCATAAGCTAAACGAATTATGCTACGAAGCCAAAAAGAAAGAGAGGTAGCGGAAGCTTTTTGACCTCTCCTCTGCCCAGAGTAAATGACAAACAGAGAAGACGTTTGTCGAAATTCCTTAGTTGCCTGTAAGTAAAATTTTAGAGCACGTACTACATCCAGGTTGTGCAGTAGACGTTCCTTCTTTGAAGAAGGATTTGGGCATAAAGAAGGAACAACAATCTCTTGATTGATATTCCTGTTAGTAACTACCTTAGGTAAGAACCCAGGTTTAGTACGCAGAACTACCTTATCCGAATGAAAAATCAAATAAGGAGAATCACAATGTAAGGCTGATAATTCAGAGACTCTTCGAGCCGAGGAAATAGCCATTAAAAATAGAACTTTCCAAGATAACAACTTTATATCAATGGAATGAAGGGGTTCAAACGGAACGCCCTGTAAAACATTAAGAACAAGGTTTAAACTCCATGGTGGAGCAACAGTTTTAAACACAGGCTTAATTCTGGCCAAAGCCTGACAAAAAGCCTGGACGTCAGGAACTTCTGACAGACGTTTGTGTAACAGAATGGACAGAGCTGAGATCTGTCCCTTTAATGAACTAGCAGATAAACCCTTTTCTAAACCTTCTTGTAGAAAAGACAATATCCTAGGAATCCTAACCTTACTCCAAGAGTAACCCTTGGATTCACACCAATATAGGTATTTACGCCATATCTTATGGTAAATCTTTCTGGTAACAGGTTTCCTAGCCTGTATTAAGGTATCAATAACTGACTCAGAAAATCCACGTCTTGATAAAATCAAGCGTTCAATTTCCAAGCAGTCAGCTTCAGAGAAGTTAGATTTTGATGTTTGAAGGGACCCTGTATCAGAAGGTCCTGTTTCAGAGGTAGAGACCAAGGTGGACAGGATGACATGTCCACCAGGTCTGCATACCAAGTCCTGCGTGGCCACGCAGGTGCTATTAGAATCACTGATGCTCTCTCTTGTTTGATTCTGGCAATCAATCGAGGAAGCAACGGGAAGGGTGGAAACACGTAAGCCATCCTGAAGTCCCAAGGTGCTGTCAGAGCATCTATCAGGACTGCTCCTGGATCCCTGGATCTGGACCCGTAACGAGGAAGCTTTGCGTTCTGTCGAGACGCCATGAGATCTATCTCTGATTTGCCCCAACGTCGAAGTATTTGGGCAAAGACCTCCGGATGAAGTTCCCACTCCCCCGGATGAAAAGTCTGACGACTTAAGAAATCCGCCTCCCAGTTCTCCACTCCCGGGATGTGGATTGCTGACAGGTGGCAAGAGTGAGACTCTGCCCAGCAAATTATCTTTGATACTTCCATCATAGCTAGGGAGCTTCTTGTCCCTCCCTGATGGTTGATGTAAGCTACAGTCGTGATGTTGTCCGACTGAAACCTGATGAACCCCCGAGTTGTCAACTGGGGCCAAGCCAGGAGGGCATTGAGAACTGCTCTCAATTCCAGAATGTTTATTGGCAGGAGACTCTCCTCCTGACTCCATTGTCCCTGAGCCTTCAGAGAATTCCAGACGGCACCCCAACCTAGAAGGCTGGCGTCTGTTGTTACAATTGTCCAGTCTGGTCTGCTGAATGGCATCCCCCTGGACAGATGTGGCCGAGAAAGCCACCATAGAAGAGAATTTCTGGTCTCTTGATCCAGATTCAGAGAAGGGGATAAGTCTGAGTAATCCCCATTCCACTGACTTAGCATGCACAGTTGCAGTGGTCTGAGGTGTAAGCGTGCAAAGGGTACTATGTCCATTGCCGCTACCATTAAGCCGATTACCTCCATGCATTGAGCCACTGACGGGTGTTGAATGGAATGAAGGGTGCGGCAAGCACTTTGAAGTCTTGTTAGCCTGTCCTCTGTCAGGTAAATCTTCATTTCTATAGAATCTATAAGAGTCCCCAGGAAGGGAACTCTTGTGAGTGGAACGAGTGAACTTTTCTTTTCGTTCACCTTCCATCCATGTGACCTTAGAAATGCCAGCACTAACTCTGTATGAGACTTGGCAGTTTGAAAGCTTGAAGCTTGTATCAGAATGTCGTCTAGGTATGGAGCTACCGAGATTCCCCGCGGTCTTAGTACCGCCAGAAGAGCACCCAGAACCTTTGTGAAGATTCTTGGAGCTGTAGCCAATCCGAATGGAAGAGCCACAAACTGGTAATGCCTGTCTAGGAAGGCAAACCTTAGGTACCGATAATGATCTTTGTGAATCGGTATGTGAAGGTAAGCATCTTTTAAATCTACAGTGGTCATGTATTGACCCTCTTGGATCATAGGTAAAATTGTCCGAATAGTCTCCATCTTGAACGATGGAACTCTTAGGAATTTGTTTAGGATCTTTAAGTCCAGGATTGGTCTGAAAGTTCCCTCTTTTTTGGGAACCACAAACAGATTTGAGTAAAACCCCTGTCCCTGTTCTGATCGTGGAACTGGATGGATTACTCCCATTAACAAGAGCTCTTGTACGCAGCGTAGAAACGCCTCTTTCTTTGTCTGGATTGTTGACAATCTTGACAGATGAAATCTCTCTCTTGGAGGAGAGTATTTGAAGTCCAGAAGGTATCCCTGAGATATTATCTCTAGCGCCCAGGGATCCTGAACATCTCTTGCCCAAGGCTGGGCGAAGAGAGAAAGTCTGCCCCCCACTAGATCCGATCCCGGATCGGGGGCCCTCAATTCATGCTGTTTTAGGGGCAGCAGCAGGTTTCCTAGTCTGCTTGCCCTTGTTCCAGGACTGGTTAGGTTTCCAGCCTTGTCTGTAGCGAGCAACAGCTCCTTCCTGTTTTGGTGCAGAGGAAGTTGATGCTGCTCCTGCTTTGAAATTACGAAAGGAACGAAAATTAGACTGTCTAGTCTTGGCTTTGGCTTTGTCCTGAGGCAGGGCATGGCCTTTACCTCCTGTAATGTCAGCGATAATCTCTTTCAACCCGGGCCCGAATAAGGTCTGCCCTTTGAAAGGTATATTAAGCAATTTAGACTTAGAAGTAACATCAGCTGACCAGGATTTTAGCCACAGCGCCCTGCGTGCCTGAATGGCGAATCCTGAATTCTTCGCCGTAAGTTTAGTAAGATGTACTACGGCCTCCGAAATGAATGAATTAGATAGTTTAAGGACTCTAAGCCTGTCCGTAATGTCGTCCAGAGTAGCTGAACCAATGTTCTCTTCCAGAGACTCAATCCAGAATGCCGCTGCAGCCGTGATCGGCGCAATGCATGCAAGGGGTTGCAATATAAAACCTTGTTGAACAAACATTTTCTTAAGGTAACCCTCTAACTTTTTATCCATTGGATCTGAAAAAGCACAGCTATCCTCCACCGGGATAGTGGTACGCTTAGCTAAGGTAGAAACTGCTCCCTCCACCTTAGGGACCGTTTGCCATAAGTCCCTTGTGGTGGCGTCTATTGGAAACATTTTTCTAAATATCGGAGGGGGTGAGAACGGCACACCGGGTCTATCCCACTCCTTAGTAACAATTTCAGTAAGTCTCTTAGGTATAGGAAAAACCTCAGTACTCGTCGGTACCGCAAAATATTTATCCAACCTACACATTTTCTCTGGTATTGCAACTGTGTTACAATCATTCAGAGCCGCTAACACCTCCCCTAGTAATACACGGAGGTTTTCCAGTTTAAATTTAAAATTTGAAATATCTGAATCCAGTCTGTTTGGATCAGAACCGTCACCCACAGAATGAAGTTCTCCGTCCTCATGTTCTGCCACCTGTGACGCAGTGTCTGACATGGCCCTAATATTATCAGCGCACTCTGTTCTCACCCCAGAGTGATCACGCTTACCTCTTAGTTCTGGTAATTTAGCCAAAACCTCAGTCATAACAGTAGCCATATCCTTTAATGTGATTTGTAATGGCCGCCCAGATGTACTCGGCGCTACAATATCACGCACCTCCCTCTGAGCGGGAGATGTAGGTACTGACACGTGAGGCGAGTTAGTCGGCATAACTCTCCCCTCGTTGTTTGGTGAAATTTGTTCAATTTGTACAGATTGACATTTATTTAAAGTAGCATCAATACAGTTAGTACATAAATTTCTATTGGGCTCCACTTTGGCATTGCAACAAATGACACAGGTATCATCCTCTGAATCAGACATGTTTAACACACTAGCAAATAAACTTGCAACTTGGAAATACAATTCAATTAGAATAATATTAAAACGTACTGTGCCTTTAAGAAGCACAGAAGATCTATGACAGTTGAAAATTAATAAATTGAAACAGTTATAGCCTCAATCCTTGTAAACAACACAACTTTAGCAAAGGTTTAATCCCATTAGCAAAGATAACAAATTCTGAAAGCAGGAAACAAATTACAGTCAAACTATAATTCTCACAGCTCTGCTGAGAGAAATTACCTCCCTCAAAATAAGTTTTGAAGACCCCTGAGCTCTGTAGAGATGAACCGGATCATGCAGGGAATACAATGAGTTGCTGACTGAAATATTTGATGCATAGAAAAGGCGCCAAAAAAAAGGCCCCTCCCCCTCACACACAGCAGTGAGGGAGAACAGAAACTGTCAGAAAAACAGATTAAGCAACTGCCAAGTGGAAAAATAGTGCCCAAACATTTATTCACACAGTACCTCAGCAAATGAAAACGATTTTACATTCCAGCAAAAACGTTAAACATAATCTCTAGTTATTAAACAGCTTTATGTATTTCTTACAGTGTAATTCTAGTGAAGTACCATTCCCCAGAATACTGAAGTGTAAAGTATACATACATGACATTATATCGGTATGGCAGGATTTTCTCATCAATTCCATTGTCAGAAAATAAAAATTGCTACATACCTCTATGCAGATTCATCTGCCCGCTGTCCCCTGATCTGAAGTTTACCTCACTCCTCAGATGGCCGAGAACAGCAATATGATCTTAACTACTCCGGCTAAAATCATAGCAAAACTCTGGTAGATTCTTCTTCAAACTCTGCCAGAGAGGTAATAACACACTCCGGTGCTATTTTAAAATAACAAACTTTTGATTGAAGATATAAAACTAAGTATAATCACCATAGTCCTCTCACACATCCTATCTAGTCGTTGGGTGCAAGAGAATGACTGGGAGTGACGTAGAGGGGAGGAGCTATATGCAGCTCTGCTGGGTGAATCCTCTTGCACTTCCTGTTGGGGAGGAGTAATATCCCAGAAGTAATGATGACCCGTGGACTGATCACACTTAACAGAAGAAATTCAGGTTATAGACTGTGTTCCTCCGAATCATAAAAATAGATTTAGAAGTCCACTCGTGTGGGAACACCACTAGTGGTGTTTGAAGACACTGCACACTGGAGGTAAGGGGACTGGTGATAGCTAAATACGTAGCCTTGAGAGAGGACCTCTTAGAATGCTCATTGATGAATTATTCCAGTAAGTGCATAATTGTGTGTATGTGCTGGGTAATTGTTTTAATACATTACCTTGAATTGGTATGTGCTGTTCCTTTTAGTTTTTGTAATAAAGTATTAGGCTTTGGGCTTGTAGGAGAGCCTGTAAGCGGATTTACAGCAGCATCCATTGGGGTTAATAGTGAAATGGAAAAGTATGATGTGGGAAAGTGTAACAGTGATGTGGGCGACTTTTTTCATCTTTAAGATGTTATGACAATTACTATTATTATTATTATATTTTTGTTTAATATAGCATGCTGTATTACTTTATTCTGAACATTTGTCTAAGACTTCTTTGAGAGCTGTAACCTGTGTGTTGAATGTTAATAGGAAAAATAAGCAAAAGAGGGGGGAAAGAGAGCAAAAGAAAGGGGGGAGAGAGAGAGAGAGAGAGAGAGCAAAAGAGGGAGGATAGAGAGAGCAAAAGAGAGGGGAGAGAGAGAAAGCAAAAGAGAGGGGGGGAGAGAAAGCAAAAGAGAGGGGGGGAAGAGAGGGGGGATAGAGAGAGAGCAAAAGAGAGGGGGAAAGCGAGCAAAAGTGAGGGGGAAAGCGCAAAAGAGAGGGGAGAGTGAGAGAGAGAGAGAGAGAGAGAGAGAGAGAGAGAGAGAGAGAGAGAGAGAGAGAGAGAGAGAGAGAGAGAGAGAGAGAGAGAGAGAGAGAGAGAGAGAGAGAGAGAGAGAGAGAAAGAAAGCAAAAGAAAGGGGTGAGAAAGAGAGCAAAAGGAGGGGGATAGAGAGAGCAAAAGAGGGGGGATAGGGAGAGCAAAAGAGGGGAGAGAGAGAGAGAACAAAAGAAAGGGGTGAGAAAGAGAGAAAAAGAGGGGGGGATAGAAAGAGCAAAAGAGAGGGGGGAGAGAGAGCGCAAAAGAGAGGGGGGAGAGAAAGAGCAAAAGAGAGTTGGGGAGGGAGAGCAAAAGAAAGGGGAGAGAGAGAGCAAAATAGAGGGGGGGAGAAAGGGGGGAGAGAGAGCAAAAGATAGGGGAGAAAGAGCAAAATGGAGGGGGGAGAGAGCAAAAGAGAGGGGGGAGAGAGCAAAAGAGAGGGGGGGAGAGACAGAGAGAGAGCGTGAAAAAGAGAGGGGGAAGAGAGGGTGGATAGAGAGAGAGCAAAAGAGAGGGGAAGAGCGCAAAAGAGAGGGGGAGAGTAAGAGAGAGAGCAAAAGAGAGGGGAGAGAGAGAGAGAGCGGATAAAAGAGGGGGAGAGAGCAAAAGAGAGGGAGAGAGAAAGAGCAAAAGCGAGGGGGATAGGGGAAGAGAGATAGCAAAAGAGAGGGAGGAAAGAGAGCAACAGAAAGGGGAGAGAGAGAGAAAGCAAAAGAGAGGGGGGAGAGAGAGAGAGCAAA
>NC_069499.1:601706446-601721446 GCF_027579735.1 Bombina bombina | reverse complement strand
GGATAGGGGAAGAGAGACAGCAAAAGAGAGGGAGGAAAGAGAGCAAAAGAAAGGGGAGAGCAAAAGAAAGGGGAGAGAGAGAGCAAAAGAGAGGGGGGAGAGAGAGAGCAAAAGATAGGGGAGAAAGAGCAAAAGAGAGGGGGGAGAGAGCAAAATAGAGGGGGGAGAGAGCAAAAGAGAGGGGGGAGAGACAGAGAGAGAGCGTGAAAAAGAGAGGGGGAAGAGAGGGGGGATAGAGAGAGAGCAAAAGAGAGGGGAGAGAGCACAAAAAGAGAGATGGGAGAGAGAGAGAGAGAGAGAGCGGATAAAAGAGGGGGAGAGAGCAAAAGAGAGGGAGAGAGAAAGAGCAAAAGAGAGGGGGAGAGGGGAAGAGAGACAGCAAAAGAGAGAGAGGAAAGAGAGCAAAAGAAAGGGGAGAGAGAGAGAAAGCAAAAATTGGGGGGAGAGAGAGCAAAAGAGGGGAGGGAGAGAGAGAGAGCAAAAGAGAGGGGGGAGAGAGAAAGCAAAAGAGGGGGGATATAGAGAGCAAAAGATAGGGGAGAGAGAGCAAAAGAGAGGGGGAGAGACAGAGAGAGAGCACAAAAAAGAGAGGGCGGAAGAGAGGGGGGATAGAGAGAGAGCAAAAGAGAGGGGAGAGAGAGAGCAAAAGAGAGGGAGAGAGGGGAAGAGAGACAGCTAAAGAGAGGGGGAAAGAGAGCAAAAGAAAGGGGAGAGAGAGCAAAAGAGAGGGGGAGAGAGAGAAAGAGAAAGAGCAAAAGAAAGGGGAGAGAGAGAGCAAAATAGAGGGGGGGAGAAAGGGGGGTGAGAGAGAGCAAAAGAGAGGGGGAGAGTAAGAGAGAGAGCAAAAGAGAGGGGGGAGAGAGAGAGCACAAAAAGAGAGGGGAGAGAGAGAGAGAGGCTAAAAGAGGGGGAGAGAGCAAAAGAGAGGGAGAGAGAAAGAGCAAAAGAGAGGGGGATAGGGGAAGAGAGACAGCAAAAGAGAGGGAGGAAAGAGAGCAAAAGAAAGGGGAGAGAGAGAGAGAGAGAGAGAGAGAGAGAGAGAGAGAGAGAGAGAGAGAGAGAGTGAGAGAGAGAGGGGGAGAGAGTGAGCAAAAGAGAGGGGGAGAGAGAGAGAGAGAGAGAGCAAAAGAGAGGGGGGAGAAAGGGTGGGGAGAGAGCAAAAGATAGGGAAGAGAGAGCAAAAGAGAGGGGGGAGAGACAGAGAGAGAGAGCACGAAAAAGAGAGGGGGGAAGAGGGGGGATAGAAAGAGAGCAAAAGAGAGGGGAGAGAGAGACCGAGCAAAAGAGAGGGGGAAAGTGCAAAAGAGAGGGGGAGAGGGGAAGAGAGACAGCTAAAGAGAGGGGGAAAGAGAGCAAAAGAAAGGGGAGAGAGAGCAAAAGAGAGGGGGAAAGTGCAAAAGAGAGGGGGAGAGGGGAAGAGAGACAGCTAAAGAGAGGGGGAAAGAGAGCAAAAGAAAGGGGAGAGAGAGCAAAAGAGAGGGGGAGAGAGAGAGAGAGAGTGAGCGCAAAAGAGAGGGGGAAAGAAAGCAAAAGAAAGGGGTGAGAAAGAGAGCAAAATAGGGGGATAGAGAGAGCAAAAGAGGGGAGAGAGAGAGAGCAAAAGAAAGGGGTGAGAAAGAGAGCAAAAGAGGGGGGATAGAGAGAGCAAAAGAGAGGGGGGGGAGAGAGAGCGCAAAAGAGAGGGGGGAGAGAGAGCGCAAAAGAGAGGGGGGAGAGAGAGCGCAAAACAGAGGGGGGGGGGGAGAGAGAGAGCAAAAGAGGGGGGATAGAAAGAGCAAAAGAGAGTTGGGGAGGGAGAGCAAAAGAAAGGGGAGAGAGAGAGCAAAATAGAGGGCGGGAGAAAGGTGGGAGAGAGAGCAAAAGATAGGGGAGAAAGCAAAATAGAGGGGGGAGAGAGCAAAAGAGAAGGGGGAGAGACAGAGAGAGAGCGTGAAAAAGAGAGGGGGAAGAGAGGGGGGATAGAGAGAGAGCAAAAGAAAGGGGAGAGAGAGCGAGCAAAAGAGAGGGGAAGAGCGCAAAAGAGAGGGGGAGAGTAAGAGAGAGAGCAAAAGAGAGGGGAGAGAGAGAGCACAAAAAGAGAGGGGAGAGAGAGCAGATAAAAGAGGAGGAGAGAGCAAAAGAGAGGGAGAGAGAAAGAGCAAAAGAGAGGGGGATAGGGGAAGAGAGACAGCAAAAGAGAGGGAGGAAAGAGAGCAAAAGAAAGGGGAGAGAGAGAGAGCAAAAGAGAGGGTATAGAGACAGTAAAAGAGAGGGGGGGAGAGAGCAGAGGAGAGAGAGAGCAAAAGAGGGGGGAGAGAGAGCAAAAGAGGGGGAGAGAGAGAGAGAGCAAAAGAGGGGGAGAGAGAGAGAGAGCAAAAGAGGGGGAGAGAGAGAGAGCAAAAGAGGGGGAGAGAGAGAGAGCAAAAGAGGGGGAGAGAGAGCCAAAGAGAGGGGGGAGAGCGCAAAAGAGAGAGCAAAAGAGAGGGGGGAGAGAAAGAACAAAAGAGAGGGGAGAGAGAAAAAGAGAGGGGAGAGAGAGCAAAAGAGAGAGCAAAAGAGGGGGAGAGAGAGAGCAAAAGAGGGAGAGAGAGAGAGCAAAAGAGGGAGAGAGAGAGAGCAAAAGAGGGGGAGAGAGAGAGCAAAAGAGGGGGAGAGAGAGAGCAAAAGAGGGGGAGAGCGCAAAAGAGAGGGGGAGAGCGCAAAAGAGAGGGGGAGAGCGCAAAAGAGAGAGAGCAAAAGAGAGGGGGGAGAGAAAGAACAAAAGAGAGGGGAGAGAGCAAAAGAGAGGGTGAGAAAGGGGAGAGAGCAAAAGAGAGGGGAGAGAGAGCAGAAGAGAGGGGTAGAGTGCAAAAGAGGGTAGAGTGAGCATGCAAAAGAGAGGGGGGAGAGAGAGAGAGCAAAAGAGAGGGGGAGAGAAAGCGCAAAAGAGAGAGGGGGGGATCGCAAAATAGAGGGGGAGAGAGAGAGAGCAAAAGAGAAGGGAGAGAGAGAGAGCAAAAGAGAGGGGGAGAGAGAGAGCATAAGAGAGGAGGGAGAGAAAGAGCAAAAGAGAGGAGGGAGAGAAAGAGCAAAAGAGAGGAGGGAGAGAAAGAGCAAAAGAGAGGAGGGAGAGAAAGAGAAAAGAGAGGGGGAGGGAGACAGCAAAAGATAGTGGGAAAAGAGAGCAAAAGAAAGGGGAGAGAGAGAGCAAAAGAGGAAGGATAGAGAGAGCAAAAGAGGGGGGATATAGAGAGCAAAAGAGGGGGGCTATAGAGAGCAAAAGAGAGGGGGGAGAGACAGTAAAATAGAGGGGGGAGGGAGAGCAAAAGAAAAGGGGGAGAGAGAGAGAGAGAGAGAGAGAGAGAGAGAGAGAGAGCAAAAGAGGGGAGATAGAGAGAGCAAAAGAGAGGGAGAGAGACAGCAAAAGAGAGGGGGGGAGACAGCAAAAGAGAGGGGGAGAGAGAGAGCCAAAGAGGGGGGATAGAGAGAGCAAACGAGAGGGAGAGAGACAGCAAAAGAGAGGGGGGAGAGAGAGAGAGACAGCAAGAGAGAGAAACAGCAAAAGAGAGAGGGGAGAGCGCAAAATAGAGGGGAAGAGAGAGCGCAAAAGAGAGGGAGGAAAAGAGAGGCGGAGAGAGAGAACAAAAGAGAGGGAGAAAGACAGCAAAAGAGAGGGGGATAAGGGGGAGAGATAGCAAAAGAGAGGGGGAGAGAGAGGAATAGAGATGGGGGAAAGTGCTAAAGAAAGGGGGAAAGAGAGAGAGCAAAAGTGGGGAGATAGAGAGAGCAAAAGAGAGGGAAAGAGACAGCAAAAGAGGGGGAGAGAGAGCAAAAGAGAGGGGGAGAGAGAGAGTGCAAAAAAGAGGGGGAGAGAGCGCAAAAGAGATAGGGAGAGCACAAAAGAAAGGGGGGAGAGTGCAAAAGAGAGGGGGGAGAGAGAGCACAAAAGAGAGGGAGGAAAAGAGAGGGGGAGAGAGTGAGCAAAAGAGAGAGGGGAGAGAGAAAGCAAAATAGAGAGAGGGGGAGAGAGAGAGCAAAATAGAGAGAGGGAGAGAGAGAGAGCAAAATAGAGAGAGGGAGAGAGAGAACAAAAGAGAGGGGGAGATAGAGCAAGGGGTGGAACTGCTGTACTGCAAAAAATGGCCCGTGTACATGGGCTTTAGGACTAGTATACTATACTTGGCATACCAGAACAATGGCTAACCAGATCCAAATGGACAATGGAGTTTTGGGGACCTAGAGGCACTTTCTAGGTGCTGAAGACTTTAGATAGTATTTTTTTTATTTAAATAATTTTTATTGACAATTTTGTATTTAACACAAACAGGTTAAAAGATAACAGAGATCAGTAAGTATACATCCACATATAATTTCACTGCAATTCTTTACTAATCGCTTCAGTAAGAGTGATTAGGAGGGGGAGGGGGAAAAAAGGGGAGGATCAGATAGGGGACCAAGAGGACAGGTAAAAGAGGGGCTAAGAAAGGAGAGAGATATAGTTTGTAGATAGTATTTTATACCATAAGTATCACATTTTGTTATAGGCTTTGATATTATTATTTGTGTTTTATCTTCAAAATGTATTTTTACATATGCTTCTTGTCATTGTCTCATCGGATGTGTTCCGCTAGATACCATTAGTGCATTATACTCTAGAGCTGACTTCTGCTTTATTTGTAACCACATCATTATATTAAACACATTAGACCGTTTTATTTGGCACTTTTTTGTCCCTTTAAATTATGAAGTTTCTCTAATTGGCAGGCACAGTTACCACTATAAAATGATATAAGAGAGCAATAATAAAGTGTTATTAGATAATGTTTTATTGCACTATTTCTTGTGCTGAATTATGTGTTTAACCCCTGCAAAGTGACAGTGAGCGTCCACTACAGAGCTGAACACCAGTAGTGCATTTTATGCTGACTTTATATATTAGTTTAACCCCTTTGCATCTGTTCATTTTATTATTACTCATTTAAGCCCCAGTTAATGCTAAATATTCAACGTGTGTCCAGGGCCGCCATCAGGGGGTGACAGGGGTGACTCCTGTCAGGGGCCCAATGGGCTAGGGGGGCCCCATGAGGCAATAACTTTAAAAAAAAAATAATAATTTTGGCAGCCACCAGTGGGTACTACAGCAGAGTGCTAATTGAGCATGGGAAATGTTATTACAATGAGTAAAGTATTAGCATTTGAGAGGATTTCTGAGTGTGCCCTAAGCCACTATGCACAGTGTGAGACAGACTTGGCACTTTGTTTGTAGAGTGGGTGCCTGAGTCAGACGGCTGATCAATTTCATTTGCAGAGGAGGTAGGAATTACTTAGCAAATGTTTTTTATTTCTTTGTGCAATTTAAGATTGTAACTTCAGTGTGGTAGTAGTTGTATGGTGGGGCCAGGGGTCCATAAAAACACATTTTTTAGCAGCAATGTATTTATGATTATTTGACAATGCTGTAGAAATTCTATATTTAAAACCATGCAGAAATGTTTCCTCCTCAATACACAAATATAAGATATATATATTACATTCCAGTTTATTGCCCCTTTATGCAAGGACTTTCCAGATACAAGGAGGCATTTTATCTAAGATTTTTACATCTGCATAACATGTTATACTCTCAGACTAAGATTGCTCAGTGTTGGAAATGAGACAGATTAACTTAAAACTGTCTAGTTTACTCTACAGCTGACTTAATTTTGAAATGCATACCAACAATCTTAAATCCTGCATTTAACCAGATCAAATGGCATGAGTACCACAGCTTATGGTTCCACCAAGACTATATAGAGTACAGCATTTTCAAAATCCACAAGTACAGCTGACAGATGGGAACATTTGTACACTATATTTGAAGTGGTGCTCTTTGTTGGGGAAAATTGAGAAAATATCAAACAAACATATGTCAACCTTTTAAAAATACTTTTCTTCATCTAGCCATCTACCCAGATCATTAATGTACAATTTTGAATTCACAGAATTATTTTTGTTTGCACATTTACAAATATGATTCTTTAAAAAGTGATCTTTGTGCTTTTGTTTGTGTCTCTATGAGTGTGTATGTATTTTTTTTCTGTTGGTATCTCTGTGAGGGTGGGTGTGTATGTCTTTGTGCATTTTCTGTGGATGTCTGTGAGGGTGTGTGCATATGTCTTTGAGCTTTTTCTATGGGTGTCTCTGTGAGGGTGGGCGTGTGTTTGTCTTTGTGTATTTTCTCTGGATGCCTCTGTGAGGGTGGGTGTGTATGTCTGTGTTTTCTGTGGATGTCTCTGTGAGGGTGTGTGTGTGTGTGTGTGTATGTATTTCTGTGTTTTCTGTGGATGTCTCTGTGAGGGTGTGTATTTTCTGTGGGTGTCTCTGTGAGGGTGTGTGTATGTCTTTGTGTGTTTTCTGTGGATGTCTGAGTGAGGGTGTGTATGTATGTCTTTCTGTGTTTTTTGTGGGTGTCTCTGTGTGTGTTTGTGTGTATGTCTTTTTGTATTTTCGGAGGCTGTCTCTGTTGGTGTTTCCTTGGGTGTATGTGCAAGTTTGAGTTTGTGTGTGTGTGTCCATTGTCTGTTCATTTTTAGGACATTTTGATCTTACTACTGATTATTCACATCTTTCTGCAGACTTTGAGACTAATGAGACCTTTCCGGAAGTCACCAATCTACCATTTAACTTTTAAATTATTGTTTAGGCAGTTCAGGGCCCTTCCTTTCAGCCACTGCATGCTGTTGTCATCATTTACTTGGTATCTTCCTTTAAAAAAAGATAATCAGAACTCTATATTTTGTTTTCTAAATCTCCTTTTTTTTTTTACAAAACTGTAGTTTACCTCATTACTTGTCAGGTCAATGTAAACCAGTGCTAAGTGTCTGTTTGGGTGTCTATGTCTGAGTTTCTTTGCGTGTTTGCTAGAGTGTCTATATGTGAATTCTTATGTGTGAGTGTGTGTGTGTTTCAGTGTATGTTACTACCTTTACAACATTTCCAAGTTTAAATAGACACTTAAGAATAAAGTGCATATACGTTTTAGTCACTTGGTCAAAAATTGCACATGTCAAAGGAGGGGGGGGGCCTGATCAATGGTTAAGTCAGGGGCCCCAAAATTTCTAGTGGCGGCCCTGCTTGTGTCTAAAATATAGCAATAGAGTGGTCAGTGAAATAGTCTAGGGTTTTCCTCTTGCCTTCCAAAGAGGGCTACAATGCAAACTTTAATTCTGATTCAATGAAAATCTGAAACCTAAACTTTTCACTCTCATCCACTATATTAAATGCCAAAATCCTCACTCAAATGCAACTCCCCCCCCCCCCCCAAAAAAAATAAAAAAAAATACAACCCCCTTCCGCAAAGGTTTCGATTCTCATTCAATGGTAATCTGAATCATATCTGCACTATGCAAATGCAGGGGTTGATCACAATCCTTTAGAGAAACGTATCTAATAATTTTCAACAGACAAACATTGTAGATAAGTTATTTGATACCTTTCTTTCTATAAGATTCGGATTCACCACGCAGTTGGCAAAATGTCTGCACCATATCACCAAGATCTTCAATTAACAATAAAATGTTTACATTTTTGAAGAATTTCACTCCCCCTAATTTGATACTGATTTTTATAACTGATGTAAGCGTTAAACAGAATTTGATCCTATTCAATAAATTATCAAAGCATATTTTGCTTTTCAGGTTATACTGACTTTAAATTATGATTCCCTGGCAATAAAAACCCTTCTGTGAATTGGCGACTTATGGAATTTTAACTTTTTTTTCTACTGTACATGTTTGACCAAGGTACAATAGTTTTAAATATAGCCTTGACTAAAAATCCTCATATTGTAATATGGAAAATGAGATGCCTACACATCTCAATACCAAAAATGTGTTGTGCCAAATTTCAGCTCTCTGTCAGTCAAGTGTCTTAACCGTTTTACAATGGGGATTAACATATACAAAGGTAGCCTAACAACAACAAAATACTCTTATTTTATTAGGGAGTTTATTTTTTATTCTCTTTTTGTAATGACTATATTGAGCTTCACGCCAGTGCTGCTCCTGATAACAAAATAGTTGGAGACTGGCTTATAATTGTTCTAATGAAATAGCATGGTTAAAGGGACATGAAACCCAATTTTTTTCTTTTGTGATTTAGAAAGAGCATGTCATTTTAAACAATTTTTTAATTTACTTCTATGATCTAATTTGCTTCATTCTCTTGATATCACTTGCTGAAAAGCTAGATATGCTCATTAGCTGCTGATTGGTTGCTGCACATGAAGGCCTTGTGTGATTGGCTCACACATGTGCATTGCTATTTCTTCAACAAAGGATATCTAAAGAATTGAGCAAATTAGATAATAGAAGTAAATTGGAAAGTTGTTTAAAATTGCATGCCCTATCTGAATCATGAAAGTTTAATTTTGACTAGACTGTCCCTTTAATTACTTTTATTAGAATAATACCACATACATTGTACAATTTATGTGATGGCTTGGGATGCATAACAGTCAGAAGCTATGACTGGGACCATATTGCATTGGGTTGTGCACTTTATCGGTCCATGATGAATTTGTATGTACTTACAACACATATTCTTTAAAAAAAATAATTAAGTCCTAAGTGTGTCATTGTGTACTGTGTGTTTAAGACTTACTTTTACAACACTGTGGAGAGTAACACAGAAAATTAATTTTGTAATTCTTTGGCTACTAAAAAAACGGTGGCAGGATTCATATCTAGTTTTAAGTAGATTTGTTAACCCTGGTTTATAGGATCGCCCCCCACCCTCAAAAGTATTGAAACCATTTACTCCAAATAACTATGTCCATACAATTCATCGGAAATCTTAAAAGTTACTGTTTAACATAAACCTGTTAGTTCAGACAATACTTAGGTGTACTGCATTTCATTATAAAGTTTCATCATAACATAACATACAAAACAAGCCACACGTTTACCTGATCCTGTCTCTTGATCTACTGAAGGATGCGCCTCTGCGTCTCCATGGAAACCACATGGCGTCCTCCTGAACTGTATACATTGCTTGCGCCTTAATATTATATTATGATATCATTTATATCTTATTCTCTTTCCTGGACTAACAATCTGGATAATTGTATGTACTCTGTGTGGGCCTTTTAGTTGTTTCTGTGCTGGTGTTATAACTTTAACAGGCACTGATTAAGACACCTTAAATATACACGAGGGCCCCTGTCCCTGACAGAATACGGTGTGCGTTCCAAGGTGGTTTACGCATGCGTATTTGTTACACCCGGTGTTTGGTTCGTTTCCCGCCGCCTGTTAATAAAAAGGCGTTTTGAAGCGGAGGTAAGAAATAAATGTGTGTTTACTTATTGAGGGGGCATATAGCGTATATGTGTTGTGTAATTGACTGGAAACAATGTAGAGCAGATTGCTGTCTGGCGCTAGGCCTAGTACTAAAGAAGTGTGCTTCCGGGATAGCTATAAATGCTGCATGTCTTGAGGATCAGCTAGTACTAAGGTGATGCTTTAGCTCTCGTCTTATTGAGCATTTTCGCATCAGTGACTAACCTACTAACTATACTACGTGTTACTGAGGTTGCTCTGTGTCCGCTTTTATTTGTTTTTGTTGAACCCAGGAGATGCTTGAAAACAAGAGAAATCTCAATGGTATCCTTCCTGTTAAAATATTTTATAAATAAAATAAATAAATAGTTTTACTCCTAAAGTATAATTACACTGCGTGGCAGCTCAAACATTGTGCCTTTTAATGGTAAAAATGCAGAACAAAGTTGAACTTAATTACTACTAATAAGACAGTACGGCAAATATTCTCAAAAATGCATTACTGATACAATACTTATATTATTATTTTTTGTTTAAAATTAAACTTGCCTTTTTTTGCTGTACATGTTTGACCAAGGTACAGTAGTTTTTAATATAGCCTTGTTTAAAAAAAAATCCTCATATTGTAATATGGGAAATGAGATGTCTACACTTCTCAATACCCCAAATTTCTGCTCTTTGTCAGTCAAGTGTCATAACCATTTTACAATGGGTGATTAACATATACAAAGGTAGCATAGCAACAACAAAATACTCTATTTTATTAGGGAGTTTATTTTGTATTCTATTTTTGCAATGACTATTTAGCTGCACTCCAGTGCTGCTCCTGATAAAAAAAAGACTGGCTTATAATTACCATTTGCCTAGAGTAGCATGAGAGAATAAGTTTGCATAGAATAGACATATTGATTGGAGGGAAATAAGTTAAAAAATTTTCTAATGAAATAGCACATTTAATTATTTTTATTTGAATATAATACTACATACATTGTACAAGCTAAAATCACAATGTACAAATATGGGCCAATCACAACTTCAGTGGTGGGAGGATTCCCAAAACATAATTCTTACATATTTTTGCAACATAGTTAAACCCTCTCTATTCCAACCAAAGGGGAATGAGCCATAATTACAAATATTCTGAGGGTAACAAAGTACATAATCAATCAATAGAAACATTGTAATAACAACATATTTCATACATAATATTGTGCAAATAAACAAATTAAAATGGAGGGATTTCTATTCTCTATTCATCCCTTTGTGATACAGACCAAGAGGGGGTGATAGAGGGATATTATACAAGGAAGCTAAGTGGATTTGGAAGTTAGACAGTTTGATTTAAATCCCTTAATTTGAATTTTGTTTGCAGACGTATATTCTTTCTGCAGTATTTTTTTGTGTGATATTCTGTTATTGCAATGTTTCTAGTGACTGATTTTGTACTTTGTACCCCATAGATTGTTTTTTTTTATTATGGATCATTCCTCTTAGGCTGTTTAGACAGGGTTAAACTATGTTATAAGAATATGCTAGTGATTTTTGTGGAGTTCTATGTAACGCTCCCACTCGAGCATTAACTGCACTAGAAGTAAGCTTGTTGTGCTGATATTATGAGTTGAAAATAAACTTTTAGCTTGCACTGTATCCCGATGCGCGTAAAAAGCCGAACTTAGAATATTGTGCGCACAATTTTATTTATTTATAAAATATTTTACCAGGAAGGATACATTGAGATTTCTCTCATTTTCAAGTATGTCCTGAAAACCTTTTCCTCCACAGAATTCAATAGAGCAAAAAAGTGGGAAAAAAACCTAACATCCTACTTGCGCACAAACACGATTGCATATTCTTAAGTATGCTTACCCGACATGAAAATATGAATATTTCACATTCCAATGTTCTGCACATAGAAGAATATGTTCTATTTATTCATAAATACATATTTCTATAAATATATCTGTTTTTTTAGAAATATATATATATATATATATATATATATATATATATATAGTATCTCACAAAAGTGAGTACTCCCCTCACATTTTTGTAAATATTTTATTATATCTTTTCATGTGACAACACTGAAGAAATTACACTTTTCCACAATGTAAAGTAGTGAGCGTACAGCCTGTATAACTGTGTACATTTGCTGTCACCTCAAAATAACTCAACACACAGCCATTAATGTCTAAACCATTGGCAACAACAGTGAGTACACTCATAGATGGAAATGTCCAAATTGGGCCCAATTAGCCATTTTCCCTCCCCGGTGTCATGTGACTCGTTAGTGTTACAAGGTTTCAGGTATGAATGGGGAACAGGTGTGTTAAATTTGGTGTTATCGCTCTCACACTCTCTCATACTGGTCACTGGAAGTTCAACATGGCACCTCATGGCAAAGAACTCTCTAAGGATCTGAAAAAAAGAATTGTTGCTCTACATAAAGATGGCCTAGGCTAGGGCTGGGCGATATGGGTAAAAACGAAAATCGCGATTTTCTTATAAATGACTATAACACCTTAATTTTTCAATAAAAAAAATAATTTAAGACTACAGAATCTTAATGTACATGTTTCTGAATGTCCAATACACTCTGGGAGCATAAAAATGCAAACCATATGTGTGTGTGTGTGTGTGTATGTATATATGTGTGTGTGTGTGTGTGTATATATATATATATATATATATATATATATATATATATATATATATATATATTTTTTTTTTTTTTTTAAACATTTTATCTTGACTGAAAATGAGCCCTGCTCCTGTCCAGGATCCAATACAGGCATATAGGAGTAGGGGTGGGGGGCTGCTCTTTTCAGAAATGCTGTGCCTTGCTGATATCAAATACATTGTAGATGCAGTTAACCCAGCAGGAAGCTAGCTAGCAGAGGGGACTGCAATTTTAGCCTTTTTGGCAGCCGTGGGGTTAACTGCATCTGCTATGTATTTGAGCCGTTTCTCAGAGAGCAGGAGATTGTGTGGGAGATTCCATAATTATTACATACCCTAAGTTTCAGAATGCAGACGTCCCTAGGGGGACATATAAGTAAGTGGCTTTCCCTCCTCTTCACATCTCTTGCATGGGCTCTGCTTTTAGACTTCTGTAGATTGATCGGCTGCTACTGAGATCACAATCAGAAAGTGAAAGTAAAACAGCCATTTTACAAATTTGCTAAAAGCAACCACTAGATGAAGCTGGTTTGCAAGAAATCACATACAAATCAATGCAATACAGCCACATCTGAGGATTTTTATTTTGGCAGAAAATCGCATACTCTTGCGGTTTTTAAATCGCGGTTATTAATCGCAGTTTTAAATTGCATATGCAATTAATCGTGCAGCCCTAGGCTATAAGTAGATTGCCAAGACCCTGAAACTAAGCTGCAGCACGGTGGGCAAGACCATACATCGGTTTAACAGGACAGGTTCCACTCAGAACAGGCCATGGTTGACCAAAGAAGTTGAGTGCTCAGCTTCATATCCAGAGGTTGTCTTTGGGAAATAGACCAATGAGTGCTGCCAGCATTGCTGCAGAGTTTGAAGGGGTGGGGGGTCAGTCTGTCAGTGCTCAGACCATACGCTGCACACTGCATCAAATTGGTCTGCATGCCTGTCGTACCAGAAGGAAGCCTCTTCTAAAGATGATGCACAAGAAAGCCCGCAAACTGTTTGCTGAAGACAAGCAGACTAAGGACATGGATTACTGGAACCATGTCCTGTGGTACAATGAGACCGAGATAAAGTTATTTGGTTCAGATGGTGTCAAGCGTGTGTGGCGGCAACCATGTGAGGACTACAAAGACAAGTGTGCCTTGCCTACAGTCAAGCATGGTGGTGGGAGTGTCATGGTCTGGGCCTGCATGAGTGCTGCCAGCACTGGGGAGCTACAGTTGATTGAGGGAACCATGAATGCCAACGTTCTGTGACATACTGAAGCAGAGCATGACCCCCTCCCTTCGGAGACTGGGCCGCAGGGCAATATTCCAGCATAACGACCCCAAACACACCTCCAAGACGACACCTGCCTTGCTAAAGAAGCTGAGGGTAAAGGTGATTGACTGGCCAAGCATGTCTCCAGACCTAAACCCTATTGAGCATCTGTGGGGCATTCTCAAACGGAAGTTGGGGGAGTGCAAGGTCTCTTAACATCCCCCAGCTTTGTGATGCCGTCATTGAGGAGTGGAAGAGGACTCCAGTGGCAACCTGGGAAGCTCTGGTGAACTCCATGCCCAAGAGGGTTAAGTCAGTGGTGGAAAATAATGGTGGCCACACAAAATATTGACACTTTGGGCCCAATTAGGAGATTTCCACCTAGGGGTGTACTCACTTTTGTTGCTAACGGTTTAGACATTAATGGCATGTGTTGAATTATTTTAAGGATACACCAAACTTACTCTGTTATACAGGCTGTACACTCACTACTTTACATTGTAGCAAAGCGTAATTTCTAAAGTGTTGTCAAATGAAAATTATATGTGTGTGTGTGTGTGTGTGTACACACACACACACACACACGCGCGCACACACACACACGCACACACACAATTCAAGTAAAGGATAAGCACTCTTTAACCCCAGATTGAGGTAAGCATATACAAGGGTGCATGTTTCAGATATAAACAGTCCAGAGCAAAGACAGCACTCACTGGATTTAACCCCTTAATGACCGGACCATTTTTCAATTTTCTTACCCTTAATGACAATGGCTATTTTTACATTTCTGCGGTGTTTGTGTTTAGCTGTAATTTTCCTCTTACTCGTTTACTGTACCCACACATATTATATACCGTTTTTCTCGCCATTAAATGGACTTTCTAAAGATACCATTATTTTCATCATATCTTATAATTTCCTATAAAAAAAATATAAAATATGAGGAAAAAATTGAAAAAAACACACTTTTTCTAACTTTGACCCCCAAAATCTGTTACACATCTACAATCACCAAAAAAACACCTATGCTAAATAGTTTCTAAATTTTGTCCTGAGTTTAGAAATACCCAATGTTTACATGTTCTTTACTTTTTTTGCAAGTTATAGGGCCATAAATACAAGTAGCACTTTGCTATTTCCAAACAACTTTTTTTCAAAATTAGCGCTAGTTACATTGGAACCCTGATATCTGTCAGGAATACCTGAATATCCCTTGACATGTATATATTTTTTTTTTAGAAGACAACCCAAAGTATTGATCTAGGCCCATTTTGGTATATTTCATGCCACCATTTCACCGCCAAATGTCATCAAATAAAAAAATAAGTTCACTTTTTCACAAATTTTGTCACAAACTTTAGGTTTCCCACTGAAATTATTTACAAACAGCTTGTGCAATTAAGGCACAAATGGTTGTAAATGCTTCTTTGGGATCCCCTTTGTTCAGAAATAGCAGACTTATATGGCTTTGGCATTGCTTTTTGGTAATTAGAAGGCCACTAAATGCTGCTGCGCACCACACGTAAATTATGCCCAGCAGTGAAGGGGTTAATTAGGTAGGTTGTAGGGAGCTTGCAGGGTTAATTTTAGCTTTAGGGTAGAGATCAGCCTCCCACCTGACACATCCCACCCCCTGATCCCTCCCAAACAGTTCTCTTCCCTCCCCCACCCCACAATTGTCCCCGCCATCTTAAGTACTGGCAGAAAGTCTGCCAGTACTAAATAAAAGGAGTTTTTCTTTTTTTTAATAAAAAAAATTAAAATGTTTTAGCTGTGATGGACTCCT
>NC_069499.1:600828946-600956446 GCF_027579735.1 Bombina bombina | reverse complement strand
ACATCATTATCATTTAATTCCTTATAAATTAAAATAAAACATATTCTAATACTAATTAATTATGTATTTAGCTTGCTGTTGGTGTAAAAAAACAACAACTTGCCAATGATGTATGGAACTTAAAGACCCTGCTCTGATCCAATCAGAAGCGCTAATTGTTCATGCGGCACTTCTACTGAGTGTTTAACCCCTTTGCAGGGTTGATAGTTGTAAAAGGATACGCTCTAACGGATGATCAAAACCAAAATTCCTTATTACATTATAATTATAAAACAAGGCAGAATAAGCACTTTGGGCAAATTGTAATTAAAACCTAAAAATCAATAATCCTCTGTATAGTGTTATGCAAAAGAGAATAATCACTTCTGGCACGTTAAGCCATGTTGCATGTTACATGATAAATGTTAAAAAGTTTACCTGAGATGTTGATGTACTGGATTGTCAGCCATTTCTCCACATTTAGGGCTAGATTACAAGTGGAGCAGTAGTTTGTGCCCTTGCTCGCGTGTTAACTATTCTAGAAGTAAGCTTTTTGCGGGTGCAAAAAGCAGAACTTAGAATACCACAACTATGTTAACATATTTCCCCATAGACTACAATGGAGCGTGAAAAGTAGAACCCCCTCCAAAAAAAAAACATATCCATAAAGTCGCACAAACCCGACCACATTTTCTCAAGTGCGCTAAACCAACATGAAATATAAATATTTCACATTCCAATGTTCTTCACATAAAAGAAAATGTTCTATTTATTCTTAAATACATACATATATATATATATATATATAATTATTTGTGTAATTAATATATATATATACAGTATATATCTATATATCTATATATCTATATATATATATGATTATACAGTATATAGGTACAGATATCTATAAGAATATCTATTTAAAAATACAAACAACATATTCTCCTATGTGAAGAACATTGGAAGGTGAAATATTTACAGTAAATACATAGTTAAAACCATTATTAAATGTGAATATGGGCTCCAATGCATATACAGTATATATATATATATATATATATATATATATATATATATATATATATATATATATATATATATATGTGTGTGTGTGTGTGTGTGTCTGTGTACATATGTATGTATATGTTTATATATGTCTATAGTCACACACACATATATATATATATATATATATATATATATATATATATATAAATACATTTGAACATACAGCTACATATTTAGACATGTATGTGTTCGTATCTCTGTGTTAAAGCTCCTTGCATGCCTTTTTTTTTCTAACACCTGATACCTCATAAAAGAGCCCTTAAAACTTTTTATTGCAATTTGTTGAATCATTTTTTTAGATAGTGTTATTATAAGTGTAACTGTACATTTAAATATAATTTTGATGAGTTTTGTGCAACTTTTTAGTCGAGCGTAACAGTTAACTAGAGCACTGAAGTTAAACTATCCCAACGCGACTAAAATTTAATTGCGTGCTTTTACTTTCAACGCATGCAAAGAGCCGTAATAAACCAATTTTCGCTTCCGGGCAACAGTTAGCATGCCACTCATAACCTAGCCCTTAAGTGAAAGAAAAACAGCAGCTATTTCCCAGGCAAACTACTGAAGTGAATGCTGTGACATCAAAAGTCCTTTAGCAAAATGGGAACTAGATTTATTTTTTTACAGTGTTTTGACACATGCTAGAAGTGTAATAAAAAAAAAAAAGAATTGTACTTCCAAAAATCGTATTGTATTACCAAGGAACATAAGTGTAATTACAAAAAAGAAGATTGCACTTCAAAAAAATAAAATTGTACTTCCAAAAAATAAAATTGTATTTGTAATTAAGATTTGAATTCTAAAACAAAAATTGCATTAAAAAAAAATAAAAAAAAATTGTATTTTGAAACTTAGAATTAGTTTTGTATGTACAATGATAAAGAATCACAAATGCTTTCCTTTTTGACAGCAATCTTATTCCATAATAAAAACCTGGAATACTAAGAAACCACAAGACCTGCTTGTTTGCAGAAGAAAAATGTGATTAAGTACTGACATGATAAGTGCGAATAATGAAAAATATGATTTAAGCACTGAGAATGCTAGCTAGAAAACTGATTCAGCACCAGTAACATATTATTCACAGATAAGGAATAAAAAACGTCCAAACACCATTAATGCTAATAACACAGCTTGATAAGTATATGAAATTCTAGGAAAAACAAGATAAGATTATTAGTAGAAAATCAAAGAAAGTGTGTCTAAACACTGGTACTGCTAATATGTAAAGTTCAAGGACTGGTAACACTCATAAGCTACTAGATATTGTTCTTCCTTTTTTGTTTCTTTATAATAAATAAGAACGAATAGATACTGGAAAAGACATAAACCAAGAGATATGCTTATTTTCTATACAAGAAATAGGTAAGCAAGGTTAAGCACTGTATAGCTTCAGAGGCTCCTTGAAAACCCACCTATTCAGAGAGGCTTACCATCTCTCCTCCATCTCTCTTCCTAACCAAACTAATACATGAACTGCCTGACTCACTGCTGCAGCTACAACCGATGTGACAAGCTACCCCAACCTTATGTCTCTGCACCCTAAACCTGTAGACTGTGAGCTCTCCGGAGCAGGGCCCTCTTCCTCCTGTACTAGATTTATTTAGTTTTGTAATGTTTTGTATTTTATCACAAATCCTTGTCTTGTCTTGTATACCCCTATCAAGGTACCCAGCGCTATGGAATTTGGCGGCGCTATACAAATAAATTATAATAATAATAAGCACTGGAAGCTAATTAACCATCGGATAAGTTAGTTTCCATATAGGAAATAAGTATGTGTAAGCACTAGCATTGCTAAGAATCACCAGCTAGGTTAATTTCTAAGTAAGAAAAAAAAGAATTATGGTCAAGCACTGGTAATTTGTGACAAACTACCAGACATGTCAATTATCCATACAATAAAAATAAATCAATATGGCTAAGTACCATATAAGACATAAGTGAGTTTAAACCCTGGTAATGCTTGAGTATTTCCTTAGAAAAAATAAGTATGGTTAAGTATCAGTATACTTAAGCACTGGGGATGTTGAAAATTTAATAGATATACTCATACACCACATAATGGATGAGGATGGATAAGCCTTGGGAAAGCTAAAAAACACCAAATATGATTAATTTCCATATAACAAATAAGGCATGTAAGCACTGGGCATGTTGATAGTTCACCAGACAAACCATTTTCCATATAAGAAAAAAAGTATAGTTAATCCCTGGTAATGTTGATAAATTACCAGACATGAACATTTTCCATATAAGAAAAAAACAATGGTTAAACCCTGGTAATGCTTTTAAATCCTCAGACATGAGAACTTTCCATGTAATAAATAAGTATATTTAAACCCTGGCAATGCTAATAAATCACAAGACATAAGCATTTCCCATCTAATAAATAAGTATGGTTAAGCCCCTGTGTAAGAAATACGTTTGGTTAAACTCTGGTAATGCTAATAAATCAATCACCAGGCATGAGTATTTTCCATATAATAAATAGTTATGGATAAGCCCTGGAAATGCCTACAAATCATCAAACAGGAGAACTTTCCATGTAATAAATAAGTATGATTAAACCCTCGTAATGTTAGTAAATCACCAGACATTGGCATTTTCCATATAAGAAATACGTATGTGGAAACACTGGTAGTGTCAAAAAACCACCATATATGATTATTTTGATTAAAACAAATATGTTTAAGCATTGATACTGCTAAAAAAAATCGCCATACACGTTTACTTTCTATATAATAAATTAGAATGTTTAAATACCAACAATGCTTATAAACCTCCATAAAGGAGTGGTCTTCTGCCTGGGTTCAGAGATAGATACCACCTAATTATAAATGGAGTATGCCTGATGATTGCTCACTTATAAAACAGCACTCGCTGAGTATGCAAGAATGAGGGAGAGTAACAGTATCTTCCCTAAACAATGAAAGTTGGCAGGCCACGCTCGCAACTTAGGTGCTTAGCGCTTATAATGGGCCGGAGATAACCGATCTTGCAGCGAATTCAGAGTATCAATGCCCTTGTGCTGGAACAATTACCCGATCAGCCCAACAAGCGCAAGAGCAGAGCGCGCCAGAAAACTGCCTGTTGCGGGAAGCGCAGATAATCAGTGCACCACTACAGAACAGCTAAAAATGGCGCTACTGAGTACAGGCTTTATAAAATGTCCGCATAAAATATTGCACTCTGGACTATCCGGATAGATACTAAAGCAGCAGACCTCTTATATTCAGTCATCCAGTTTGCTCTGGTTCACAAATAAATGCCACACTATAACAGAGCAAGTTCCACAAGACCTCAATACAGGAAAACATCTAGTCCCCATGACTTTGAGTGTCCCATACATATTGGCAATGGAGTTCAGTTATACTGCAAATAAGATAGTCCCCCCTTTCTGGAAGTGCCCTATATCTATGGCAGTGTAGTAGGTTTGAGTGCATGCCATCTGAATGATTACCCAAGAATATCCCCCTTACTGAGAAGGTCCTGAGAAGGTAATCTATGGCTTCGTTCATGTCAGGACAGACATTTTAACATCTTGAATTCCCCCCAGCCAGGACAAGGGTTTTTGTTCCCATCTTTGTAAGTCTCTTTGTATATTCTGTAATGGAGCCTTATAGTTAAAAGTAAATAGAGCTGATTTATCTGCTGATATTTGTATATCTAAACATTTAATTGATTTCATTTTAAACTGATAATGATAGTTCAAATGAATTTGATGTATCATTGCCGAAGGATTACAAACACTAAGAAACTTAGATTTGTTTATATTAATTTGGAAAAAGGAAAATAAACTGTATGTCTCAAACTCTATAGAGAGTTTTCTAAGTGATTTAAATGGAGAGGTAATAGTAAGCATAATATCCCAGCTAGGTGAATTGGCCTTCTGACAAAAATTAAGTAAGGGGCTATTGACCCAATTCACTTTACATACTTGGCTTACAGAGTTCAAAGGGATCATATGATGTTTAGTAGGCACTTTGTCTATTGCCTCCACTATTACCTAAGGATCATGCTGCGTAGGTACAGGCCTGATGAGCTTCAGTAGATTTTTAAATCTGTCATCCATCGCCTGATCTAACTCTGTCAACATGACTGCCCCGCTGTGAGAAAGTCTCCTATTACAACATATAACACACCTTTGAGAGGAGGTTAAAATATCTATGCTGTAATATCAGCAGAAAAGCAGATCAAAAGCTGCTCGACCCACATAACCAGGGGGTGGGGGGGGAGTAGATGAGGGAAGGCCGCCACCTAAGTTTTTTAACGGTCTAGTACCCAGAAGCCACAAATAGGTTGATATCAATACTGCACGAAGCAGCAATTCATGAATTAGCTGGATCTTATAATTGTAAGGAAGGATTGTATAAATCTTCTAGTATAACTGGCGGATTATCAAAATTTCTCTGAGAACTCCTGAATATGCGACCGTTCATGGCTGCTGCCTAGACACGCTCCTAATAAAAAGCTCTTTTAACAGTTATGGTGTCTGTTGTGATATTATAATATATAATGCTTTCTTCCTAGTTTGTGCTCTGATTTGTAAATGTATATAATTGTTGCAAAGAAGCAGGGGCGGGGACAGTGTTGTTAGAGTGAGGAACCAGGAAATAAAGTGTGTAGTTAGTTGCTGTATAAATGGACTCTGTGTCAGATATATTTTAAAATCACCTGGATTTACAAACACTACAACAGTCGAGAAAAAACAGTGAGAACTGTAGTGCAAAAATGTTTGTAGAATTACGCTAGGATTTAAGAGTACATTTTATATACTCTCATAGAACACCCATGTTCAGCAAAAGTTTTTGATAAAATACGATTTTTGGCAAACTATTTTGTTTTACAAATTTTGATGCACGATAACAATACAATTTTTTTCTTGCACATTTTTACGTGATTGATTCAATTAATCATTTTGTGTAATCTGGGAAGAAAAACAAAAGCGCATCCTCCGACTCAAGTGAAGATTTTTATTATAACAAATAAAGCGCTTAAAAATAGGACTGAGGATTACACAGCATAGTTTCCCAGGGACCGTTCAGCCTGCACAAGCTCCAAAGAAGTCTCGGATTTGGAGAGACGAAATAAATACGGAGACTGTGTAACTTGAAAGGCAGTGGTGGACTGGAGGAAACGCAGGACGGTTCAGTTGCTTTACCGGAAGGGTTATACTGACAGGCATATTTTAATCGAAATCTTGTAAGTGAATATTTTTAAGCGCTTTATTTGTTATAATAAAAATCTTCACTTGAGTCGGAGGATGCACTTTTGTTTTTCTTCCCAGATTGTACTACTTTCCATCTGAAGCACAAGAGTTAGCAGATAGAAAAGCAGCACCCGGCATAAGTTTCCATGTATACAATGATCGCCAGCAGCTTCTGTGGTTTCTTTGGAAATCTATTTTAAGTCAGTGTTTGGAGGAGAAACGAGAAAGCCTTATCAAGACATAAAAGATTTGATTCATTTGCCACTCATAATACAGGTCGTATATAATCATTGAACTGTGCATGAAAATACAGGACATTTTTTATGCACACATTGTCTCACATATGTGGATACTGTTCTAACGTTCCTATCTGTACAATCCTGTATTTTATTTAATTTGTCGTATTCATCTATTGATTTATATACTTTTTGGGGGATTCTTTGTGTGGCTATCACTAGCGCCCATATATTACCTTTCTAGTAATCATTTTGTGTGATTTTTAAATTACGTTTTTCATTGTGCACTTTTGTGTATTCATCTCCTCCCCATACGAATATACAGTATACGCCCCTTAGCGAGACACCCTGTTTTGAGGGTAAAAAGTGGCTTTAGATCATTCATCCAGGGAAATAGAAGTACTGGCAAGCTTTCTTAAATAACCTCGCCAGGACAGAGACCTTTAGATCATCTAACCTAAATTCTTGCACTTCCTAACTATCTATAAATTATATATTTTATACTTACTTACAAAAAATGTATGTACAAAATAATCGGCTATATTACAAGTTTTTTAGTTTTTAGCTATGCAGTGCTAACGAGCAGTTTATGCTCACCGCTCACTTACAGACAGCGCTGGTATTACGGGTTTTTACAAACCCGGCGTTAACAGCAAAAAAGTGAGCGCTGCTTACGTTAGCGGTGAGCTGGTAAAACATACTTGTGCACGATTTCCCCATAGGAATCAATGGGGGAGAGCCGGCTGAAAAAAACCCTAACACCTGCAAAAAAGCAGCGTTTAGCTCCTAACGCAGCCCCATTGATTCCTATGGGGAAATAAAATTAATGTCTACACCTAACACCCTAACATGAACTCCGAGTCTAAACACCCCTAATCTTACACTTATTAACCCCTAATGTGCCGCCCCGACATCGCTGACACCTACATTATATTATTAACCCCTAATCTGCCGCTCCGGACACCGCCCCCACCTACATTATATGTATGAACCCCTAATCTGCTGCCCCCAACATAGCCGACACCTACCTAATATTTATTAACCCGTAATCTGCCGCCCCCAATGTCGCTGAAACCTAACTACATTTATTAACCCCTTATCTGCTGCCCCCAACGTCGCCACCACTATAATAAGGTTATTAACCCCTAAACCTAAGTCTAACCCTAACCCCCCCTAACTTAAATATAATTTAAATAAATCTAAATAAAATTACTACAATTAACTAAATAATTCCTATTTAAAACTAAATATTTACCTATAAAATAAACCCTAAGATAGCTACAATATAACTAATAGTTACATTGTAGCTAGCTTAGGGTTTATTTTTATCTTACAGGCAACTTTGTATTTATTTTAACTAGGTACAATAGTTATTAAATAGTTATTAACTATTTAATAACTACCTAGTTAAAATAAAGACAAATTTACCTGTAGAATAAAACCTAACCTAAGTTACAATTACACCTAACACTACACTACAATTAAATTAATTACCTAAATTAAATACAACAAATTACAAGATTTTTAAACTACCAATAAACTACCTATTAACCCCTAAACCTAATCTAATCCCCCTAACAAAATAAAAAAGCCCCCCCAAAATAAAAAAACCCCCACCCTACCCTAAATTACAAATAGCCCTTAAAAGGGCCTTTTGCGGGGCATTGCCCCAAAGTAATCAGCTTTTTTACCTAAAAAAAATGTACAATTCCCCCCCCACCTTAAAACCCATCACCCACACAACCAACCCTACTCTAAAACCCACCCAATCCCCCCTTAAAAAACCTAACACTAACCCCCTGAAGATCACCTTACTGGGAGACGTCTTCACCCAACCGGGCCGAAGTCCTCAACAAAGCCGGGAGAAGTCTTCATCCAAGCCGGGCAAAGTGGTCCTCCAGATGGGCAGAAGTCTTCATCCAGACGTCATCTTCTATCTTCATCCATCCGGCGCGGAGCGGGTCCATCTTCAAGACATCCGACGCGGAGCATCCTCTTCTGCCAACGGCTAAACATAGAATGAAGGTTCCTTTAAATGACGTCATCCAAGATGGCATCCCTTCAATTCTGATTGGCTGATAGAATTTTATCAGCCAATCGGAATTAAGGTAGAAAAAATCCTATTGGCTGATTGGATCAGCCAATAGGATTGAACTGGCATTCTATTGGCTGATTGGAACAGTCAATAGAATGCCAGCTCAATCCTATTGGCTGATTGGATCAGCCAATAGGATTGAACTTCAATCCTATTGGCTGATTGCATCAGCCAATAGGATTTTTTCTACCTTAATTCCGATTGGCTGATATAATTCTATCAGCCAATTGGAATTGAAGGGATGCCATCTTGGATGACGTCATTTAAAGGAACCTTCATTCTGTGTTTAGCTGTCGGAAGAAGAGGATGCTCTGCGTCGGATGTCTTGAAGATGGACCCGCTCCGCACCGGATAGATGAAGATAGAAGATGCCGTCTGGATGAAGACTTCTGCCCGTCTGGAGGACCACTTCGCCCGGCTTGGATGAAGACTTCTCCCGGCTTCGTTGAGGAGTTTGGCCCGGTTGGGTGAAGACATCTCCCGGTAAGGTGATCTTCAGGGGGTTAGTGTTAGGTTTTTTAAGGGGGGATTGGGTGGGTTTTAGAGTAGGGCTGGTTGTGTGAGTGGTGGGTTTTAATGTTGGGGGGGTATTGTAATTTTTTTTCAGGTAAAAGAGATGATTACTTTGGGGCAATGCCCCGCAAAAGGCCCTTTTAAGGGCTATTTGTAATTTAGGGTAGGGTTTTTTTTATTTTGGGGGGCTTTTTTATTTTGTTAGGGGGATTAGATTAGGTGTAATTCGTTTAAAAATCTTGTAATTTGTTTATTATTTTCTGTAATTTAGTGGGGTTTTTTTGTACTTTAGATAATTTTATTTAATTGTAATTAATTGTATTTAATTTAGGTAATTAATTTAATTGTAGTGTAGTGTTAGGTGTAATTGTAACTTAGGTTAGGTTTTATTTTACAGGTAAATTTGTCTTTATTTTAACTAGGTAGTTATTAAATAGTTAATAACTATTTAATAACTATTGTACCTAGTTAAAATAAATTCAGTTGCCTGTAAAATAAAAATAAACCCTAAGCTAGCTACAATGTAAATATTAGTTATATTGTAGCTAGCTTAGGGTTTATTTTATAGGTAACTATTTAGTTTTAAATAGGAATTATTTAGTTAATTGTAGTAATTTTATTTAGATTTATTTAAATTATGTTTAAGTTAGGTGGGGTTAGGGTTAGACTTAGGTTTAGGGGTTAATAACTTTATTATAGTGGCAGTGACGTTGGGGGCGGCAGATTAGGGGTTAATAAATGTAGGTAGGTGTCGGCGATGTTAGGGGTGGCAGATTAGGGGTTAATAATATTTAAATAGTGTTTGCGATGCGGGAGTTTGGCGGTTTAGGGGTTAGTATATTTATTATAGTGGTGGCGATGTCCGGTTCGGGAGATTAGGGGTTAAAAAATTTATTTTAGTGTTTGCGATGGGGGAGGGCCTCGGTTTAGGGGTTAATAGGTAGTTTATTGGTGTTAGTGTACTTTTTAGCACTTTAGTTAAGAGTTTTATGCTACAGCGTTGTAGTGTAAAACTCTTAACTACTGACTTTTAAATGCGGTACCAGGCTTGACAGGAAACGCTGTACCGCTCACTTTTGGTCAGACTCATAATACCGGCGCTATGCAAGTCCCATTGAAAATATAGGATACGCAATTGACGTAAGTGGATTTGAGCTATTTCCGAGTCTGGCCAAAAAAGTGAGTGGTACATTCTGTACCTTCAAGACTCGTAATACCAGTGGGCGTTAAAAGCAGCGTTGGGACCGGCCAACGCTGCTTTCTAAGCCTAACGCAAGACTCGTAATCTAGCCGAATGTTTTTTCAAAAAAAGGGCTGAACATGGCATTCCATGGCAATGTATGAAATTGTCTCTCAAATCCCTGCGTATTTCTGTAAACATTTTTCGACTCACTGTTTTTCTCTCACAGTTTAAAAGGTTGCAAGCTTTTTTCAAAATTATCAAAGCACTAATTGCTCTGAAAGGAAAAAATATGCATACGAAAATAACAGAGAATTTAGGATACAGTACACTGAAAAAAAATAAAAGTTGAAACATATGCCGGGTTCTCCCTGTGTATTTTATCCACCATTGCTAAATTTGACATAGCAGAGAGCTCTCATTATTTCAATCGCCTAGATTTAGAGTTCTGTGTTAGCCGTCAAAACCAGCGTTAGGGGGTCCTAACGCTGGTTTTGGCCGCCCGCTGGTATTTAGAGTCAGTCAGGAAAGGGTTTAACGCTCACTTTCCAGCCGCGACTTTTCCATACCGCAGATCCCCTTACGTCAATTGCGTATCCTATCTTTTCAATGGGATCTTTCTAACGCTGGTATTTAGAGTCTTGGCTGAAGTGAGCGTTAGAAATCTAACGACAAGACTCCAGCCGCAGAAAAAAGCCAGGAGTTAAGAGCTTTCTGGGCTAACGCCGGTTCATAAAGCTCTTAACTACTGTGCTCTAAAGTACACTAACACCCATAAACTACCTATGCACCTCTAAACCGAGGCCCCCCCACATCGCCGCCACTCTATTACATTTTTTTAACCCCTAATCTGCCGACCGCACACCGCCGCAACCTACATTATCCCTATGTACCCCTAATCTGCTGCCCCTAAAATCGCCGACCCCTACATAATATTTATTACCCCCTAATCTGCCCCCCCAACATCGCCGCTACCTACCTACAATTATTAACCCCTAATCTGCCGACCAGACCTCACCGCTACTATAATAAATGTATTAACCCCTAAAGCTAAATCTAACCCTAACCCTAACACCCCCCTAAGTTAAATATAATTTAAATCTAACAAAATAAAATAAATCTTATTAACTAAAGTATTCCTATTTAAAACGAAATACTTACCTGTAAAATAAACCCTAATATAGCTACAATATAACGAATAATTATATTGTAGCTATTTTAGGATTAATATTTATTTTACAGGCAACTTTGTATTTATTTTAACCAGGTACAATAGTTATTAAATAGTTAATAACTATTTAATAGTTACCTAGTTAAAATAATTACAAATTACCTGTAAAATTAATCCTAACCTAAGTTACAATTAAACCTAACACTACACTATCAATAAATTAATTAAATAAACTATCTACAATTATCTACAATTAAATCAACTAAACTAAATTACAAAAAAAAACAAACACTAAATTACAAAAAACAAACAAACACTAAATTACAAAAAATAAAAAAAGATTACAAGAATTTTAAACTAATTACACCTACTCTAAGCCCCCTAAAAAAATAACAAAGCCCCTCAAAATAAAAAAATGCTCTACCCTATTCTAAAATAAATATTTTACAGCTCTTTTACCTTACCAGCCCTTAAAAGGGCCTTTTGCGGGGCATGCCCCAAAGAATTCTGCTCTTTTGCCTGTAAAAAAACATACAATACCCCCCCCAACATTACAACCCACATACCCCTAATCTAACCCAAACCCCCCTTAAAAAACCTAACACTAAGCCCCTGAAGATCTTCCTACCTTGTCTTCACCACGCCGGGTATCACCGATCCATCCAGAAGAGGGTCCGAAGTCTTCATCCTATCCGGCAAGAAGAGGTCCAGAAGAGGCTGCGAAGTCTTCATCCTATCCGGCAAGAAGAGGAGATCCGGACCTGCAAACATCTTCATCCAAGCGGCATCTTCTATCTTCTTCCATCCGGCGCGGAGCGGGACCATCTTGAAGCAGCCGACGCAGATCCATCCTCTTCTAACGACGTCCTAAGTCCGAATGAAGGTTCCTTTAAATGACGTCATCCAAGATGGCGTCCCTCGAATTCCGATTGGCTGATAGGATTCTAAGGTAGGAAAAATCTGATTGGCTGATTGAATCAGCCAATCAGATTCAAGTTCAATCGGATTGGCTGATCCAATCAGCCAATCAGATTGAGCTCGCATTCTATTGGCTGTTCCGATCAGCCAATCTTGGATGACGTCATGTAAAGGAACCTTCATTCGGACTTAGGACTTCGTTAGAAGAGGATGGATCCGCGTCGGCTGCTTCAAGATGGTCCCGCTCCGCACCGGATGGAAGAAGATAGAAGATGCCGCTTGGATGAAGATGTTTGCGGTTCGGATCTCCTCTTCTTGCCGGATAGGATGAATACTTCGGAGCCTCTTCTGGACCTCTTCTTGCCAGATAGGATGAAGACTTCGGACCCTCTTCTAGACGGATCGGTGATACCCGGCGTGGTGAAGACAAGGTAGGAAGATCTTCATGGGCTTAGTGTTAGGTTTTTTTAAGGGGGGTTTGGGTTAGATTAGGGGTATGTTGGTGGTGGGTTGTAATGTTGGGGGAGGTATTGTATGTTTATTTAAATGCAAAAGAGCTGTTTTCTTTGGGCATGCCCCGCAAAAGGCCCTTTTAAGGGCTGGTAAGGTAAAAGAGCTTTACAATTTTTTATTTTAGAATAGGGTAGGGCATTTTTTTATTTTTGGGGTTTTTGTTATTTTTTAGGGGGCTTAGAGTAGGTGTAATTAGTTTAAAATTCTTGTAATCTTTTTTTATTTTTTGTAATTTAGTGTTTTTTTTGTTGTTGTAATTTAGTGGGTTTTTTTTGTTTGTTATTTAGTTTAGTTGATTTAATTGTAGATAATTGTAGATAGTTTATTTAATTAATTTATTGATAGTGTAGTGTTAGGTTTAATTGTAACTTAGGTTAGGATTTATTTTACAGGTAATTTTGTAATTATTTTAACTAGGTAACTATTAAATAGTTATTAACTATTTAATAGCTATTGTACCTGGTTAAAATAAATACAAAGTTGCCTGTAAAATAAATATTAATCCTAAAATAGCTACAATATAATTATTATTTATATTGTAGCTATATTAGGGTTTATTTTACAGGTAAGTATTTAGCTTTAAATAGGATTAATTTATTTAATAAGAATTATTTTATTTTGTTGGAATAAAATTATATTTAACTTAGGGGGTGTTAGTGTTACGGTTAGACTTAGCTTTAGGGGTTAATACATTTATTAGAGTAGCGGTGAGGTCCGGTCGGCAGATTAGGGGTTAATAATTGTAGGTAGGTGGCGGCGACGTTGGGGGCGGCAGATTAGAGGTTAATAAATATAATATAGGGGTCGGCGGTGTTAGAGGCAGCAGATTAGGGGTACATAGGGATAACGTAGGTTGCGGCGGTGTACTGAGCGGCAGATTAGGGGTTAATAATAATATGCAGGGGTCAGCGATAGCGGGGTCGGCAGATTAGGGGTTAATAAGTGTAAGGTTAGGGGTGTTTAGACTCGGGGTTCATGTTAGGGTGTTAGGTGCAGACTTAGGAAGTGTTTCCCCATAGGAGCTGAACGCTGCTTTTTTGCAGGTGTTAGGTTTTTTTTCAGCTCAAACTGCCCCATTGTTTCCTATGGGGGAATCGTGCACAAGCACGTTTTTGAAGCTGGCCGCGTCCGTAAGCAACACTGGTATTTAGAGTTGCAGTGGCTGTAAATATGCCTGTACGCTCCCTTTTTGGAGCCTAACGCAGCCCTTCAGAGAACTCTAAATACCAGCGTTATTTAAAAGGTGCGGGGGGGGGGGAAACATGCGTAGCTAACGCACCCCTTTGGCCGCAAAACTCTAAATCTAGGCGTATGTGAACCATATTACCACTTGCAGGGACAGCCCCCTTTTTTACAGAATTTCATGAGGGTTGCCCCTGCGAGTGTTGGCGTGGCAATTTTTTTTAATAATCAGCCCCTATGACCTTATTTATACAGCCACCATGCCGGTAAGGAAAGTAATGGTGAATTGGAACAGTAACCATTCAGTGCAGCAATCTTCCCTCCAACTCTCTCTTCTTTTTATGATTAGATACTATAGTTAATTTCACAGTAATATCAAATATTTTTGTTAAAGTGAATGTCAATTTTGATGCTAAAGTGCCTGGTTTTAAAAAATTTGATTAAAAACAGGGGCACTTTAATTCATCAAAATTTACATTTCCCTGCTGTTGAGAAAAAAAACTTACCTTTTAATCTTCATAGCAGCTCCAGCTTCCTCCGGTCGTTGCAAGTCATTTATGATGTCAGAAATGATAGATAGGTCATCCTCCAATCACGGCTTCCCCCCGGGGTGATTGGAGGAAGCCAGAATCCTCATTTTAGACCCAGGAAGAGGCTTTGCGATGGGTGGAGGAAGCTGGAGCTGCTGTCAAGATTAAAAGGTAAGTTTTTTTTCTCAACAGGAGTGAAATGTAAATTTTGATGAATTAAAGTGCCCCTGTTTTTAATCGAATTTTTTTAAAAACAGCTGTAGTTTCAAGGAGCTGATTGCTTTAGTGTTTTAACCCCTTTGCATGGGTTAATCATATACTTAAATCCAAGCAATAGTGCAAGAATAGAATGCTAGAGTGTTTTCTTTCTGCACTCTGATGTCTCTTTAAATAGCATATGCTTCCTAGATAAGATGAAAAGTAGGACATACTCATACTTAAAGGGATAGGAAAGTCAAAATGAAACTTGCATGATTTAGATAGAGCAAGTCATTTTAAGACACTTAATTTAACTTCTATTTTTAAATGTTCTTCGTTCTCTTGGTATCCCTTGTTCAAAAAGAATACACACATATAATACACTAGTGGGAGCTAGCTGCTGATTGGTGCCTGCACACATTTGTCTCTTTTGATTGGCTGATGTGTTCAGCTAGCTGCCAGTAGTGCAATGCTGTTTCTTCAGCTAAGGATAAAAAGATAATGAAGCAAATTTGATAATGTAAGTAAATTGGAAAGTTGTTTACAATTGTTTGTTCTTTTTTTTTTTATAGTAATTTTTCTTTTATTGAAAATATTTCACAAAATAAGACAGAAAGAAAAAAAAAGAAAAGACAAAAACAAGTCTCAAATGAAATATGCCACGCAGGGCAAGATGTCAGGTTTGATCAAGATACAAATATATATACATTAAATACAAAAGAGGAAAAAAAAAAAAGAGTTAGTGACATTGACATAATATTGACAGACATTGACCGTTTATATTATTATAATAATGAGCTAAACTTAGTAGCCTATGTCTTTCGGTCGTCTTTAAATAAAAACTACGCTTAATATTTGCAAAGATGAAATATGACTGAACATAGAATCATAACTCAAATAGCGTAGACTAACTCGAACAAAATAACCATTGGGGCACAATTGAGGTTTGTAATACATAAATATCATCTTAGCTTAATAAACTTAAGCCGTAAGTATCCAAAAAAAATAGATAACTTAACAGTCTAGAGTTCATCATTTTAACTTGAGAGAAGAAAAAAAAAGAAAAAAAAAAGAAATAGTAAATTAAGTTCCTCCTCTCCCCCCAAGACCCCCCCCCACCCCCCCCCATCCCCCCCCCCCCTCAGCCAGCGCCGAAGCTATCATTATGAATGATCATTACCTTAGTTCATAGCACTCCTATTCCCTATAACAGGAAATCCATGAAGCCGGAAATTCACCATGCAGTACAAGATCTGCAAAACTATCTGAGCTTAAAAATGGGGACAAAATACATTTTTGGATGGGTAGGGTATAGGACTTAATTATAGGTAACCAGTCCAAAATGAACTTTTTTATTTTTTTTTCATTAGAAGATTTAAGGTGAAAAGATTCAAAGATAATTTGATTCTGTATCTCTTGCGTAACCATGGCAAAGGAGGGTACACACTTTGATTTCCAGTTTTTTGTGATAAGGTGTCTAATAGACATGATAATGGATACTAAGGTTTTTGATCTCAGGGGAGAATCAGTGACATGGATATTTAGAAAGATGATATTTTCTGAGTTAAATGAGACTACGGCGGCATAGTGTATTTTTAACCAGAAGGAGAGTTTATTCCACAATTGTTTTAATTTTGGACAATAATAAAACATGTGTAGAAGGTCTGCCTTAAGATATGTACATCGGGGGCATTTAGCAGATTGTGAGCTATACATTTTTGCCAGCCTAACAGGTGTTATATATGACCTATTTATGATCTTAAAGTGAGACTCTTTCCAGCTGGATGGAATTCAACATTTGTTTACTAGAGTACAACTAGCCTTTAATTCTCCAACTTCCAAGTTTGGACAATCTTGAGTCCATGAAGCAGAGATATCATTAAGACTGAGTAGATTCTGCTTATTGAGCATAATGTCATACATGAGAGAAATTGAAGTTGATCCCGTTTTATATTTCAGGATACATTTTTTGATATCAGACCATGCTAGGCCTCGATCCAGCTCCCAATTATGTTTATTGAGATAGTGTCTTATCTGGAAATAAGCAAACATATCCTGTCTGGAGAGGTCAAATTGCGTAACAAGAGACTCAAATGAACGTATGTAACCATCCTCATGAAAAATTTGATATAGATTAATGAGTCCTTTATCCGCCCATTTCTTAAAGGTTACCTGAGAGTAACCAGGGGAAAAATCAACCGTTCCAATTATTGGGAGTAATTCGGAGAAAGAGTAATCAACGCCAATAATTGAGCAGAATTTCTGCCAGGCTCTAATAATGTTATTTATAGTTATCAAACCCTTGATGTTATAGGGTAACTCCTTTGCTGGATAGTGCAAACTGGCTTTAACGGAAAAGGGAGTAATCATATAATTTTCCATTATCGAACATGAAAAGATATTTGTGTCAGCTAACCAGTCTATGGCAATTTTGGCTAAGCAGGCAATATTATAATATTGTATATTTGGCAACGCTAGTCCCGCGAAATCAAGTGAGTTCATTAATTTTTTAAATGCAATACGTGGTTTCTTATTTTTCCAGATAAATCTGGAGAAAAAAGAATATAATTTATGTTGGTCTATCGCAGGGATCAATAAAGGTAGGTTCTGAAGTGGATATAATAAACGAGGAAATATAATTGTCTTAATAAGGCTGACACGGGCTGATACCGATATAGGTAGAGAGGTCCAATTTTCTAGGTCAATTTGAATTTTCTTTATCAGAGGAGGAAAATTTAACTTATACCAGCAATTGGGGTTGGGATGAATATAAATGCCTAGATATTTAAGTGTTTCCGATATTTGGAACGGGAAGTTGAACTTAGCACGGCTATCTTTTTTGATCCACATTAGTTCACTTTTTTTTGAGTTGATTTTATAACCAGAAAATGAGCTGAAAGTACTTAGGCTATTTAAGACGGCAGGGATTTCTTGGGCAGGATCTCCTATAAATATCAATAAATCATCTGCATAGATTAGGAGTTTTAAAACTTGTGGGCCAATTCTAATACCGCTAATAGTGTCTCTAAGCCAAATTGCTAATGGTTCTAGAGCTATATTAAAAAGAAAAGGCGAGAGGGGGCAGCCTTGCCTAGTACCTCTACCTAATGTCAACGCGGGAGAGGTATTAGAGTTAACTAAAAGATATGAGATCGGGTTTCTATAGATATTGTGTATGAATTGAATAAATTGATTTCTAAAGCCAAATTGTTCGAGCGCTCTAAAAAGATGATTCCAAGCGATTGCGTCAAACGCCTTTTCGGCGTCGAGGCTAATTAGGGCTTTATCTTGTTTCTCTTGTGTGGGTTGTGTTGGATCAGCATTATATATGTAATCTATACATGTTAAAACTTTGCGGATACTTTTTGAGGAATTCCTAGAGCTCATAAAGCCTGTTTGGTCGGGGTGTATTATTTTATCGAAAGAAATCGAGAGCCTGGAAGCTATAATTGAAGTTAATATTTTGTAATCTGTATTGAGAACAGATATAGGTCTGTAAGACGCAGGGTCTTCCGGGTCTTTATCTTTTTTAAGGATTAGGGAAATATTTGCAGCAGTAAAATTTTTTGAAATTGGTTGATCATTAGTGAAATAATTATTAAAAAGTTTTTCCAGGGACTCTACTATTTCCTCCGATAAAATTTTGAAGAATTCAGCTGGAATACCATCGGGACCCGCTGCCTTGTTTAATTTAGTCTTGGTTATAGCTTTTCTAATTTCCTCTTGAGTTATAGGGGCATTTAATATTGCTAAGTCTGTGTCTAACATTTTCGGGAGATTAATCCTGGACCAAAACCTATCTTCTTGGATTGTATCTGGTTCTATTCCTGTGTATAATTGTTGATAGTAAGTGTGAAAAAAGTTAACAATTTCATTCGGGTCCGAGTATCTTTGGATCCCTGCCTTTATAGCCAAAATATAATTTTTCTTTTTCCTATTTCTGGTTAGTTTAGCTAGGAATTTAGCGGAACAGCCATGAAAGCCTTTAAAAAGAAGATTATTTCTTGTTTCAACCTCTTGAATTTTTTGCTTTATTGCAATATCCCTTTCCTGCCTAGCTTCTATATATTTTTTCCAATTTTGATCATTACGCAGATTATTATACCTTTCATAAGCAATTTTGATTCGATTAGCTAATAGTATCTCTTGTGCGGCCGATTTCTTTTTTATAGTACTCAAATAGGCCTTTATCTCCCCTCTTATGACTGCTTTAGCAGTTTCCCAGAAAATCTCTATTTTATTAATATAGGTTATGTTGTTTTCACAATATTCTCTCCAGGTTTGTCTCAGCCAAATCTTAAATCTGGGATTATTATACAAATATTTAGGGAAATAAAATGTAGAATTATTACTCTTATGTTGGCTCAGAGAGGGAAACAGGATCGATATACTAGCATGGTCCGAGATGGCAATATCGTGTATCTGGGGGGTTAACCTAAATATAGATAGAGATTCTGATATTAAAATATAATCGATTCTCGAAAATGTCCTGTACGTTTTGGATTCACAGGTAAATTTCCGAGAGTCAGGATTTTTAATTCTCCAAATATCAACAAGTTTCATCTTGTTACAAAAGGATCTAAAATATTTGGCTTGCCGATCATATTCTTGTTTGTTTCTATTGTCAAATCTATCAAGATCAGCAGATAGAGACATGTTAAAATCACCCCCGACTATAACATTTTGGTTAATATGAGGAAATAGTTTAGACTGGATTAGTTTCCAGAATTTGGATGAAAATTTGTTAGGAGCATATATATTGCATAAGAATATTCTGGCCTCATGGATTTGAATTTGTACTAAGAGAAATCTAGCTTCTGGATCTCTTTCTATGTTCAAGATCTTATATGTCAGGTTTTTATTAATTAAAATTGCAACTCCATTTTTTCTGGAGACGCAGGGGGTCGCTATGACTTCCCCAACCCATTTAGACTGAAGTTTAGATATTTCAACATCTTTAAGGTGGGTTTCTTGTAGGAAAACAATTGAGGGGTTTAGTTTCCCCAATCTTTGAATAACTATTTTACGTTTTATTACTGAGGTTATTCCTCCTACATTCCAGGAGAGGAGCTTAAATTCCTCGACTGGATTAAATCCTATTGTGGCCATTAACTAAAATAGGGATATTTGATTTCAAACATATATATACCAACACCTGATGATTATAGAATGGGGGGGGGGGGACAGGGGGAGGGAGAGAGAGAGGAGAAGAAGGAGAGAGAAGAGAGAGAGAGAAAAAAAAAAAAAAAAAAGAGGAAACAGAACAGGTAATATACAAAACTTAAAATTTACATTAGGAGCCATCTGATAGATATTTCTGCGCTTCTTCTACAGGGCCAAGAGATATCCTGTTACCTTCCTTCAATATTATAATCTTTGCAGGATAAACCATCCGTGCATTTTCTCCTTTATTAATCAATTGGGTACAGAAGGGGGCCATACTTTTTCTCTTGAGAGCAGTTTCATTAGAGAAATCCTGAAATAACAGAATCTTCTTGCTTGCTATAGTGAATGTTTCTATTTTCTTAAATAGTTTAAGGATTTGAAGTTTATCCTGAAATCTAAGGGTTTTAAAGATACAGATTCTATTTCTAGGTGATCCATCTTGATTGACCCTTCTGGGGCCTATTCGATGGGCTCTTTCTATTGACAGGGGGAGAAGGTGGGGGGGGAACCCTAGAGCTTGTGGGAGGACCATAGAGGAGAAGTGCAGCAGGTCCTCAAATTCTGGGGTATCGGGTAAGCCGACAATTCTAATGTTATTACGCCTGGAGCGATCTTCCAGATCCTCCAGGCGATTTTGTAGATTACAAATTTTGTCACCTTGTTTTTGTAATATATTTTCTTGTGTGTTTACCAGATCTTCTAAGTCTGAAATTCTGGTTTCAGCCTCAGTGATTCTAGAAGCGAACTGTTTCACTTCTGAGGAGATTACCTCCAACCTAGATGTAATATTTGATAGATCTTTTTTGATAACATCAAATTGGGGTATAAACAATTGACTTAGCTGGGTTATCAATGATTGTGTATCAAGAGGGTTTATCTGGGTTTCTGGGGAGGAGTCTGTACTAACCTCCATTAGTTTATTATTTTTTTTCTCCTTAGTTTTGGCAGGCATTATGGGTGAATTGTGTTTCACCTGGGTGACAAATTTTTCCATTAAGTGAAAATAGCAGATATCCAATCTTATAAGTGATTCTTAGTGTTATTGTGCCTAAAAAAAAAAAAATAAGGAAACGTGTAATACCCTGAATAGGGGGAGTGATATCAAAAAATGTTTAAAACAAAAAGAAATAGTGTTGTGTATCTAGACCAAAAAATGAGTTTAAGTGCATGTGTGTTTTTTTTTTTTTTTTTTCCAATAGTGAAGTGTTTTTAAAGCCTGCTAGAGTTAGATGACGAAATACAATGGGGGAGCAACAGATTTTGCTAGGTCTCTTCAGTGTCTACTAGACTGACAGCTCTGGGCTTCAAAGTGGCAGTGGAAGAATATGTAAGTAATATGGGTGACAGAGTAGTAGTACTGCTTGTGCAATAACAGATATGTGTGTTTTCAGATTCGAAGTCACAATATGTCTAATACCTTCGGGAAAACTTTATATGTCAATTGATAACAGATTCTACAGCCAGTGTATCAGCAATATATTAATTATCCTTATAAACCAAAGGATGGATCATGGGTAGATAAGAACCAGGGAAAACAACTGAACAAATACCCCAGGATACAGGACCCGGACAGCAGCTGCTAAGATCTGACACTCCCAGTTACAAATTTATATATGTTATTAGTTTCTGCGCCAAGATTACTAGATACCTCAAATAAGAACAGTGCAATTGGTTTAACACCTGTACAGAACTTCTATTGTAATATAAGCATTTTCTATCAAAGCAATATGATTATAGACATAATTTTTATATGACTTTTTAACTTCAGATATCTAACAAGAACAAAAAAAAAACAAAAAAAAAAAAAACAAATAAATAAAAAAATGCAGAGAAAGTCATAGATGATAACAACCCAATGCACAGGGAAAAAAATGAACTAGAGTCAATTCAGTTTATGCTGAAAATTTCAAAAAGGCAAAATCATAATAAGGGCCAGAATGGCTCAGATACTTGCGTAGCCCAGGATAGAACAGGAACTTCTTCTTTTGTAGTGCGGGTATGTAAGGTCCAACTGATAACGTCGTGTGAGAAGAGGAGAATGATACTTATGCACAGCTAGCCGATTGGAGAGCAATAATGTAGCCACTACCTCGTGGTAAGGTAAGGAGAGCCGGACCAGGCCGGCAAATTGTAGCTTTCCTTGACGGGATGTCTCCCTGCCCGGCGCCTCTCTTTGATCCGGCCCCAGTTCTGTCAGGGGGAAAGCTTGAGGGGCTTAAGGTAGAAAGCTGGAAACGAGAAGTTCTTCTTATGTACATTTAGCCAGATGAAAAGCAATAGAGTTACCACTTCCTAGCGGTAAAGTAAGGAGAGCCGGTCAGGTCAGTAGGTTGTAGCTCTTCTTTATCAGAATGTGTCCCTGCCCGATGCCTCTCTTTAGTCCATCAACACCTCTGACCGGAGAAAGATTTAACCGGCTTGATGTGGGCAGCAGGTAGCAGGGGTTTCTTTATAGGTCGTCTGCGTCTTTTACATGATATGCGCACTGTCTAGCGCCATCTCTCAGCCTTTCTTCACTCCCTCAGGGGAGCCGGGCAGCAGAGTGATCTCCCGCTCTAAATTAGCAGGTCGTAGATTTTCGCTGAGGCCGGCTACGTCGGCACTGTGTACGGCACCTGTATCTCTTTAGTGGACCTGCGGCTATTGTTGCTTTGCCGGTCAGTATTGGAGCTGTGGCCTTTTTTTTCTGTAGAGAGCACTTTTTCTTGAGTGCTATAGCGATTAGGCTCGCTTTAGTGTGGCGTCTATCTGATGACTCTAGACGCAATGGGACCTTCGTCGGTGTATCTCCGGTGGACCTGAAGGGCTCCAACACACAAGCTGCGGCCGTGGCGAGTCGGCCTAACGCCACTCAGGGACTTCTGTGCCAGTGAGCCGGGTCCCGGCTCGGTATCCGCTCGGAAATTGGTCCTCCTTCCCGGCAAGGATAGCGGCACTGCGGCTTGATAGAAACGCTTAGCTGGCGAGTCGGGCTCCAGCCTGCCTAACTCTCTAAGCTCCGCCCCGGAAGTCCTGGATAAAGCCATGACCAACAATTGTTTGTTCTATCCACATTATGAAAGAAAACTTTGGGGTTTCCTGTCCCTTTAACCAGACTTCTGTCATCCCCAGCTAGAAGTTTTTTCCTGTTTCAGTCCTTGCAATTTTCATTTGTCAGGGATTTTCTAGCCCCCTCCTATTGCTTGCAGCACTTGTCATCCTCCAAAGAACCATTTACTACTTGCTTTTAATCTACCATGACACTTTCTGGGAAAAGAAATCTCACTGATAAAGAAAAACATCTTTGTAGTCTTGCACATTATGAGATAGCACAGGACCTTCCTAAGCTCTTCTTTACAGGTTTCACTGTAGCAAAATTAGCTGTCCTTAGGTGTGAGGTCACGTTTCCCCTTTAAATTTTATGCATTGAAGGAAATGTGGGTGTTTTGCATGTTTTGCTCTTTCCTAGCAGAAATAACTTACGTATTTCTTGAACTGAAAATAATAAGGACAGGGCCACAGGCGATAACCTTATCTAGCCTGCCCTTTTCATGTCAGATTCAAATTTCTTTGATCATCATAAATCATATACTAAATGTGTTTGGTTAAACTGAGAGGACATTCCATAAAAAAACACTTCTCTTTCTGTTAAGTAGTATTTTAATGATCTGTTTTTAACAGTACCTCTCTTTTGTGAATAAATCCTTGTTTTTCCAATCTGTATGTATTAAAAAGTTATTACATTTTTCTGTATTAAATACTAAATATTAATATAAAAGGGTAGAAAAACAGGTGCTATTAAAACTTGGAAATACTAAATAGCAACACAATTTGTCTTTGGTTTCATTATTAATAGGGACAGAGAATACATATTGCACAAAGGAACATTTACAGAGCATTACAAAAAGGTAGAGGGCCCCTTTACGAGGATCGAGAGCTCCCAATCATTCGGAAATTAGTGAGATTGTTTCAGATTTGGAGGAATTTCCTAGATTCTGGCTTTGATCACCCATCCCTGCATACAAACACAATTCCAAGATGACTTAGCCATCTGCTGGGCTACCCAGGGACTTGCCCCAGTTGAGATCCTTTGGTATTTGGAGTGATTGCTTTGGAGAATTATGCAGGATGGGACCCTTGGGTGATATATTTTTTTTCTAGGCTATTTGTTATATTGAGGTGAACAGGGAAGTGGGAGGGATTAAAACCTGTTCTTATGTTGTGTCATTTTTGTCTTTTTCCTGGTGGACTGGAGTTTAAAGGGACAGCCTAGTCAAAATTAAACTTCCATTATTAAGATAGGGCATGCAATTTTCAAATTTGCTTTGTTCTCTTGGTATTCTTTGTTGAAAGCAAATCCTAGGTAGTCTCATGTGCTAATTTTTAAACCCTTGAAGATCACCTCTTATCTCAGTGCATTTTTACAGTTTTTCACAGTTAGACAGCATTAGTTTGTGTGTGCCATACATACATAACATTGTGCTCACTCAGGTGGAGTTATTTATAAGTCATCACTGATTGGCTAAAAGCAAGTCTTTCAAAGCAACTGAAATAAGGGGACAGTCTTTAAAGGCTTAGATTCAAGGTAATCACAGAGGTAAAAAGTATAATATAACTGTGTTGGTTATGAAAAACTGGGAAATGGGTAATAAAGGGATTGTCTATCTTTTTAAACAATACAACTTCTGGAGTAAACTTCCCCTTTAACCCCTTCACCCAATAAGACGTATATATACGTCTTCGCTTCAGGAAGCTCCAGAACGCTTGACAAGTTGCAGCCGAGATCTGGAGTTCCTGAGGCTTCAGGCATCTGCTTCATATGGAGCCGGAGTGCGATCAGTGCTCCGGCTCCATATGAGGGCAGATGCCTGATCGTTACAGACGGTGATACTGTGTGTGTCCCCGTCTGTAATGATCGTTGCTGGTGCCGGCGGAAGGTGTGGTCTGGAAGAGGGTAGGCAGCCCAGCAGAGAGGTGGGAGGGCCCTACGCTACGGCAAAAAAATAAAGGGACGGAGGGATGGGGCAACTACACTACAGAAAAAGGGGATGAGGATTGTGTGGGGGGTGCGAACTAAGGATCGAGGAAGGGAGGGAGACACTACGCTACAGAATCATTTTTTAAAAAAAAAGCAGTTTAGAGGTACTGCCAGTACCTAAGATGGCAGCCAATAGGTAGAGGGGGGAGGTTTAGAGAGCTGTTTGGGGGGGATTAGGGAGGTTGGGGAGTAAGGGGGGATTCTGCACTGCAGAAAATATAAAAATAAAAAATATATATTTTATTTAAAAAAAAAAGCCTCATATTTTAATACTGGCAGACGGTCTGCCAGTACCTAAGATGGGGTGACCAGTGGGGATGGGGGAGGGAAGAGAGCTGTTTGGGAGGGATCAGGGGATGGGAAGTGTCAGGTGGGAGGCTAATCCCTACACTAAAGCTAAAATTAACCTTTTAAACTACCTAATTAACCCATTCACTGCCAGGAGTAATAGAAGTGTGGTGCGCAGCTGCAATTAGCGGCCATCTAATTACCAAAAAGCAACGGCAAAGCCATATATGTCTGCTATTTCTGAACAAAGGGGATCCCAGAGAAACTTTTACTAACATTTGTGCCATGATTGCACAAGCAGTATGTAAATAATTTCTGTGAGAAAGTAACCCAAAGTTTGTGAAAAAAGGAACATTTGGCAGTGAAATGGTGGCATGAAATATACCAAAATGGGCCTAGATCAATACCTTGGGTTGTCTATTTAAAATATTTATATATGGTTTTGAAAGGTAAATAAAAAAAAAAAAACAAGGCTCTATTTCTGTTTAAATGCAGTGATAGCAAAAATGCTAAAAATTCTCTGGTATTTGGGGATTTTTTGCTGAAAGTCCCGGTAGTGAAGGGGTTAATTCAATAAGGTCAATTTACCAATGTCTGGCGGACAGCATACGCTGTCAGCATTTAACATTGCACAAACAGTTCTGGTGAACTGCTTGTGCAATGCCACCCCCTGCAGATTTGCAGCCAATCGGCCGCTAGCAGGGGGTGTCAATCAACCCGATCATATAGGATTGGGCGGATTGATGTCCGCAGCCTCAGAGGAAGCGGGCCAGTTAAGGAGCAGCGGTCTTAAGACAGCTGCCTCATAACTGCTGTTTCCGGCAAACCTTAAAGGCTCACGCGGAAACAGGGGCATCAGGGGCCTTTCGGCCCTTGATAAATCGGCCCCCATATTTCAAGGCTTGTGGACTCTGATCACCATGAAAGAAATTATTTAATCACCAGCCCACCCCTGCATGTTTTTTTTTTTTTTTTACAAAACAATATCTGTTGATTAAATATGTATTAAGAGATGAGACTTTATGGCTTGAGCCATCAGAATGAATGAAAGTGGACTTCTGGATATTCATTACTATAGGGGGGCTGAACTGGTACTGCTCACTGCTCAAACAAGAATAGCAGCAATCAAGGTGTTAATCTGTTATTTCAGACTCACTTATTATTGCAGAACAAGTCTTGTGGTTCAAAACAACTACACTGTAGTCTATGGCATGAGCATGGCTAAGAACGTGTCATTTTTGTGTCCATGTGTTTTTCAGTTTCACTAGTTAATTCATTTTCCACTTAATCTGCATGCTGAATAATGTAAATACAGTTTTGTCCCACAAAGGCTAGTACTTATTCTACCTATAAGTGCCTTGCATAAAGGGTATGGGCTCAATGATAAAAAAAAGTCACTGTTATGTAGAGAAATCAAGCAAAATCTTTGGGAATTTTTTTTAGACTTTATATTGTAATGTATTAAATAATCTCACCATGCCAGAGAGCTTTAGATCAGTGATGTCCAACTTCCTAACACTTGGGGGCCACAGATCAATAGAAGCCTTACAGGCCACATATCAATTAATAGCTATTAAACACAAATAATGATATATTTCCTTTATGTGTCAAGTCCCAACTGGTCTAAATTTAGTGTGCAGGTTATCCTCAGGCTGCTTTTGTCCACTCCTGGGTTGTTGTTTTTTTACTTCTGGATACCATATTTTCCCACCCACAGAAGCTTCAAAGCTCCCATTTTAATTTTGCTTGTTTTTCCCATACAGGTGGTGAGACTCCACGATCCATTACTGCTGGGAATTACTCTTCCCTGCCACTAGGAGGAGGCAAAGATTCCCAAACCTAAACTCCTCCCACCTCACTGGCACTCAGTCTTGTCTTTGCCTCTGCTGGAGTTTTTTAGAATGAAGATGTGCATTTGATACTTCAGTGAGAGAGGTTCACAAAGTTTATGACACAATTTTAGTTCTGCTCTTTTCCAGGGGCTGCAAAAGCTAGTGCAAAGGGCCGCATGTGGTCCATGAGCTGCCAGTTAGCTATCCCTGATTTAGCTCATCAGGCGTTTTATGAGATTCAGGTACTTTTCTCTTCACTTCTGTTTGTTCTTTATTTCATGTAACTATAATGCTGTGTAATATAGTGGCAACATTTGCCGATGGTTTCCCTTTAAATGACTTATTTCATTGTAGATGACAGTAGGTGGCAAATGTTTATGTATATATTATTTATATGTGCTTGATAATGCATGTTTCAGTGAGAATTTATTAGAATATGACCACTTTTTATCTTCCAGGTCCTGAAGATCTAGCCCAGCATGGCACAGGGACAGGAAGGTGTATCTTTGTTGTCCTTGATTGTTCTTGGAATCTTATTGAGGATGTGTCTACTGCCCATTGGAAGTGGGTAAGAGATGGCAAAGGTTGTTCTGTGTGGGATACACAGTCTTACATGGAGATAAAACCTAATCTGGCCTGCACATTTGTGAAGTAGCTGTAACATTAAACTTTTTTGAGGCTCTTAGATATCCCTGTGATAATAAGGCCTCACCTTTTAAATTAGCTTACCACTCTACTGGCCCTTTTTTGTACTTCATGCATTGTCACATGCAAAGCAAATGTCATGAATAGAGGTTGTTGCTTTTTTCTGTTAAAGGGACTCTACACACAAATTGTAAACTACATTATTAGAAACTTTCATATATAAGAATAATATTCACAATGAAAACTGCAGCTTTATTTTGTCAAATAAATATATTGTTTTATATTTATTATTTTTACTGATTTGCCTGTCCCCTAGAACAAAAGAACCCCTGGTAACCAATCACAAACTAATATTCAGATATAGCACAAACTGTTTGCACATTTGCAGTCTGGGGTAGCCTGCACTCTTGTATTCCCTCAAGGTGGCTTAGCACTGATTCAACTTGGTCACTATTGCAAAGAATGGTTTCCCTACCATGATTGCTGATGCTAAACTGATAATCCGCTTTTTAAAAGCATGTGACACCATAGAAGCTTAGGGAGGGAGGAAAAGTAAACTAAAGCTCACATAAATTGTCTTAAAGTATTAACCCAAGCCTCCCTGGGAGAAAGTGAAGCAAACACATTTTTTAGATGTGTTTTACAATAGAAGGCTGCAAAATTTCACTTGCTATAATGAAACTTTTTTTTTTTTTTTTTTTTTTTTTTTTTTTTGAGTTTAATAAATTTTTATTGATAGTAATAAAAGAAGTATACAAAAACCAAGGAGACGCAGCTCCAATCCAACAAAATAAAGTTCACAAGAATGAGAAGTGGGGGTCAGTGTCTCATGAATAGAAATAAAATTTTAACACTTATAACACTTACAAAGTACTGTGAACAAATATGACCTGTCGAGCCTTGATTCATGGCTGACAAGTCTGAACTCAGGAGGGGAGGGGGTCTTAAAGGCTGATCGTACAACAGGTTTTCTAGAGAGAAAGAGAGGAGGGTGGAGGGGAAAAGGTATGGTAGAAGGGGAGGGGGAAGTGGTATGGAAGAGGGTGTGGAAAGAGGGTTAAGGGCCATCTAGAGAAGAATATGCTTATGTGAGATAGGCTTCTGTCGTAAGGGGGGGTATGTGCGTGGGGTTATGTATCTTGGGCAGTTGCGTTAGGCCTCCAGTCTGTATTTTGAGTCTCCTTCCAGTCAGCCCAAATCATTTCAAACAGGTCATATTTATTTAATTTGTGAAAGATATCTCTTTCCATTGTATAACTGTATGCCATGTTATTACAGATCATATAATGAAACATTTTATGCGTTGCTAGTTAACCCCGAAGGAAAGAAATAATGAAAATGGCACAATGTAAAGCTGATGACTTCCTGATAGGGAAAACAGTAACATAATAATAAAGTGCTGTCAAATAAGTGTGGGAGTAACTGTAAAAACACAAAGGCTAAATAACAAAAAACACCGCAAACAAAGGGTTAGATCATTTTATGCCCCAATTTGAGAAAAAAAGCGCTGATATATGATCAGAGAATCTCACCACCTCCACCAGTCCTGAGAGCTTCTTCCCACACGCTGAGATGATTACAGCAGCACAGGAACAGGAATGGAATATCACAGGAAAGCATACTAAAACAATTAACCTTTAGTGCTTTAACAAGTTTTAGTGCGGGTGGGAGTAATAGACTGTGTACAGCTCATTTAAACAAAAATGTAAAAGGTGCTAAAAATTGCCGATATAAGGCCAGATTATGAGTGGAGCCCTATCAGTTACACGCGATTGCGCTCAAGCACCCACAATAAACCCTATCACTGGTGCTTGAGTGCGATCTTGATTTCGCTAGAATGATTACAGTGTCCTCAGAGCTCTGGTTAACTTTTGTGCAAAAAAAAAGTCACAAAACACAACAAAAATACATTAAAAAGTACAGTTGCACTCATAATAACATTATCTAATAAAATTATGTAAAAAAATATTGCACAAAGTTATAAGGGCTCAAAGATATGAGGTCTTGGGTGTTAGAAAAGAAAAAGGCAGGAAAACGGCTTTAACATAGAGATACATACATATACAAATCTAAATATGTGTTTATATATATTATATATTTGATTATATGTGTGTACATATGTTTTTAAATGTGTTTAAATTTATATATAGCAAGTAAAGAAAGGATGGCTGGTCTGGAGATGGTGCTTCAAAAAAAACTTGTTTATTCAGAACTGTTCAAAACATCAAATGGTATGTCCTGTGCAGGAAAAGGCCTGAAGCATTTTGCGCATGCGCACATGTGCTTCATAAAAAATATGTGTTTGTATATATATTATATATTTGTTTATATGTGTATACATATGTATATATATATATATATATATATATATATATATATATATATATGTTTAAATGTATTTACAGGCCTATATACACATATAAACACATATGTACACAAATATAGACATATATATATATATATATATATATATATATATATATATATGTGTGTGTGTGTGTATTATGCCATTATATGCTTCTAATATACATTTGTATTAAGAATAAAATACTCTCTGTATAACATTATATACTAATAAATATTTTAAAGTTATTCTTATATCTAAAAACAGAATATTCTTGCTCACATGGCAGCAAGCTGAGGCAGGAATAATTGCACACATACATATTTAGCCAGGGATATATACACACACTCAGATATATATATATATATACACACACACAATCACAGATACACACAAACACTCTCACACACACCAACACTCTCTCACACAAGCTATCTCTTACACACTCACACAAACTAACTCTTACAAATTAGACTCACACTTTTAAACACTGTCACGCAGTTTCTCTCACATATATTCTCACTTTCTTGCACACACATCTAATTTCTCACTCTTTCATATTCTCACTATATTCACACACACAAACTCCCTTACACACAATTGTTTTGCAGTTACTATGGATACGTGTCACATTTATTACTGTAGCACCCTTACTTCTTAAAGGCACTAAAAGAAATTTCAAGGTTGTTCGGGACCACTGGCTTTTTCAACCCCCGTATATATATATATATATATATATATATATATATATATATATTTATAAATACTCCAAAAAGTGAATCTACCATCCAGGGTCAACTGCCTGGGTGCAAATATGTAAAGTATACAGACCAAAGAAAGATGCACTCACAAGGCTTGTGTTATCAAAGAGTCAATGATTTATTGACGTTTCGAGGATTAAACCATCCCCTTCATCAAAATAAAGAAAAGTGTCAAATACCACTCTTATATAGTGTATACAGTGTAATCAATAAATTAATCTGGTGTCTTCTCCTAAATAATTGCCTTGAAATCCGGTGTGGAATTAAGTCCATAAGGATAGATAGTTCCCAATCTGTTTATCCACTCGGCTTCTCGTCTCAGAAGAATTTTGTTGCAATCTCCCCCTCTGTCCAATTTAGGGACATGGTCGATGAGAATGATCCTGATGGACGATACCCGATGTGTTTTCTCCAAACAGTGACGTGCCACAGGCTGGTCAGACTGACCCTTATCAAAGGCTTGCCTTATGGCCGATCTATGATTTGCCATTCATTCTCTCATAGTCCCCCACGTTTTACCCACATAGTAAAGGGCACTAGGGCAAATAAGGATGTAGATTACATGCGTGTATTACATGAAACAGAATATCTAATATTATACGTTTTATTCTGATTGGCAAAAGTAGAATTTTGTGACGTAACATACGATCCGCCGGTCTCAGTCCGACACAGATCGATGCTTACGTCACTACAGATGTTCCGAATGCAAATTTGGCACTATCTGACAACTTTTGCTACTTATCAAATGCCTAACAGGTATGCTCGTCACTATTCCAGCCCAGCGTACCTGGTTTTCAATACACCTCCCTAGAGGCGGCGAATGCCATTGGAATCAATGGGAGTCTGAAAGCAGCGAAAGCTTATGTTTGATGCTGCCAGATACGCCATTGATTTCTATGGGAGAATAAAAGTTATGTTTACACCTAACACCCTAACATAAGCCCCGAGGTATTAACCCCTAAACCTAACAACCCGCTAACTTTATATATAGGGGGGTAGTTATCAACGTGTCAACTTTCCTGCCTTCGCCGGCCCAATACGCCCGCCTAAGCTCACCTCACATTGCCGCCGCGGACCTGAAAAATTTCGCCTAAGTTATCAAATAAAGCTGTCAAAAAGCCGCGCACCAAGTACGGGGCGATGAGCAGCGGACTGTGAGAGTTATCACTCATCCGATCTCGCTGCTCTTCAGCTTTTTCCCAGCTTTATTGCTAGCCTGTCACTAAGCACTCACACTAAACTGCACTGTTCTACCCCCTATACCGGCGCTCCCGGAGCCCCCCGCAACTAAATAAAGTTAGTAACCCCTAAACCGCCACTCCCAGATACCGCCACAACTATAATAAATGTATTAACCCCTAAACCGCCGCTCCCGGACACCGCTGCCACCTACATTATACCTAGTAACCCCTATCCTGCCCCCCCCTATACTGTCGCCCTCTATAATAAAGTTATTAACCCCTATCCTGCTGATCCCGCACCTCGCCGCAACTAAATAAATAGTTTAACCCCTAAACCGCCGCTCCCAGACCCTGCCGCAACCTATATTAAATTTATTAACCCCTAATCTGCCCCCCACTACACCGTCGCCACCTATAATAAATTTATTAACCCCTATCCTGCCCCCCACTACACCGCCGCCACTGTAATAAAATTGTTAACCCCTAAACCTAAGTCTAACACTAACCCTAACACCCCCCTAACTTAAATATTAATTAAATAAATCTAAATAATATTTCTATTATGAACTAAATTAATCCTATTTAAAACTAAATACTTACCTTTAAAATAAACCCTAATATAGCTACAATATAAATAATAATTATATTGTAGCTATCTTAGGATTTATTTTTATTTTACAGGTAACTTTCAATTTATTTTAACTAGGTACAATAGCTATTAAATAGTTATTAACTATTTAATAGCTTACCTAGCTAAAATAAAGAGACATTTACCTGTAAAATAAAAACTAACCTAAGTTACAATTACACCTAACACTACACTATACTTAAATAAATTATTCCTATTTAAAACTAAATACTTACCTGTAAAATAAACCCTAAGATAGCTACAATGTAATTAATAATTACATTGTAGCTATCTTAGGATTTATATTTATTTTACAGGTAACTTTGTACTTATTTTAGCTAGTTAGAATAGTTATTAAATAGTTATTAACTATTTAATTACTACCTAGCTAAAAGAAATACAAAATTACCTGTAAAATAAATCCTAACCTAAGTTTCAATTAAACCTAACACTACACTATCTTTAAATGAATTAAATAAATTAAATACAAATAACTACAATTAAATACAATTACATAAACTAACTAAAGTACAAAAAAAAGCTAAGTTACAAAAAATAAAAGTTACAAACATTTTAAAAATATTACAACAATTTTAAGCTACTTACACCTAATCTAAGACCCCTAATAAAATAACAAAGCCCCCCAAAATAAAAAAATGCCCTACCCTATTCTAAATTAAAAAAGTTCAAAGCTCTTTTACCTTACCAGCCCTTAAAAGGGCCTTTTGTGGGGGCATGCCCCAAAGAATTCAGCTCTTTTGCCTGTAAAAGAAAAATACAACCCCCCCCAACATTAAAACCCACCACACATACCCCTAATCTAACCCAAACCCCCCTTAAAATAACCTAACACTAATCCCCTGAAGATCATCCTACCTTTAGTCGTCTTCACTCAGCCGAGCAGCGATGGAACTGAAGAGGAGACCCGGAGCGGCAGAAGTGATCCTCCAAGCGGCGCTGAAGAAATCTTCCATCCGATGAAGTGATCCTCCAAGCGGCGCTGAAGAACTCTTCCATCCGGGCGATGTCATCTTCCAAGAGGCGCTGAAGAAGTCTTCTATCCGGGCGATGTCATCTTCCAAGCCGGGTCTTCAATCTTCATCCCGCCGACGCGGAACATCCTTCTTTACCGACGGACTACCGACGAATGAAGGCTCCTTTAAGGGACGTCATCCAAGATGGCGTCCCTTCAATTCCGAATGGCTGATCGGAACAGCCAATAGAATGCGAGCTCAATCTGATTGGCTGATTGGATCAGCCAATCGGATTGAACTTGAATCTGATTGGCTGATTCAATCAGCCAATCAGATTTTTCCTACCTTAATTCCGATTGGCTGATAGAATCCTATCAGCCAATCGGAATTGAAGGGACGCCATCTTGGATGACGTCCCTTAAAGGAGCCTTCATTCGTCGGTAGTCCGTCGGGAAAGAAGGATGTTCCGCGTCGGCGGGATGAAGATTGAAGACCCGGCTTGGAAGATGACATCGCCCGGATAGAAGACTTCTTCAGCTCCTCTTGGAAGATGACATCACCCGGATGGAAGAGTTCTTCAGCGCCGCTTGGAGGATCACTTTATCGAATGGAAGATTTCTTCAGCGCCGCTTGGAGGATCACTTCTGCCGCTCCGGGTCTCCTCTTCAGTTCCATCGCTGCTCGGCTGAGTGAAGACGACTAAAGGTAGGATGATCTTCAGGGGATTAGTGTTAGGCCCCCCGCAACTAAATAAAGTTAGTAACCCCTAAACCGCCGCTCCCAGACACCGCCACAACTATAATAAATGTATTAACCCCTAAACCGCCGCTCCCGGACACCGCTGCCACCTACATTATACCTAGTTACCCCTATCCTGCCCCCCCCATACCGCCGCCACTGTAATAAAATTATTAACCCCTAAACCTAAGTCTAACACTAACCCTAACACCCCCTAACTTAAATATTAATTAAATAAATCTAAATAATATTTCTATTATGAACTAAATTAATCCTATTTAAAACTAAATACTTACCTTTAAAATAAACCCTAATATAGCTACAATATAAATAATAATTATATTGTAGCTATCTTAGGATTTATTTTTATTTTACAGGTAACTTTCAATTTATTTTAACTAGGTACAATAGCTATTAAATAGTTATTAACTATTTAATAGCTTACCTAGCTAAAATAAAGAGAAATTTACCTGTAAAATAAAAACTAACCTAAGTTACAATTACACCTAACACTACACTATACTTAAATAAATTATTCCTATTTAAAACTAAATACTTACCTGTAAAATAAACCCTAAGATAGCTACAATGTAATTAATAATTATAGTGTAGCTATCTTAGGATTTATATTTATTTTACAGGTAACTTTGTATTTATTTTAGCTAGTTAGAATAGTTATTAAATAGTTATTAACTATTTAATTACTACCTAGCTAAAAGAAATACAAAATTACCTGTAAAATAAATCCTAACCTAAGTTACAATTAAACCTAACACTACACTATCTTTAAGGGACGTCATCCAAGATGGCGTCCCTTCAATTCCGATTGGCTGATAGGATTCTATCAGTTAGAGAACCCCTATTAATGAAAAGTAGATCAACACTTCAAAAGTTTAAATTCCTCCCATTTCCCATGAATCCTCAGTCGTTTCCTTTGCCTCCTTGATGGAGTGAGGTAAATCTCTGTCATGTTGTGGTGTCCTTTGCCTCCTCAGGTCAGGAAAGCAATTTGCATATGTCATAACTCATGGACTCTCACCATCTGATGAAAGAAATAATTTCTACACTTTTTATTATCCATAATCCACATAAAGGTCTGACAAGCAGTGGCACTGAAACAAAGTTTTGGTAAAAAGGATCACATCTTTGTTTTCTTCCCCTTCTAACAACTTACACTCATATTACAGGCTCATTTCAGTGCCGTTTTGTTTTCTAACACCCCACTCCCGCCAACTTTACCCCCAAAATACTGACTAATGCAGTTATTTTATTAAATTTTTTTAATAAAACACATTACACTGTATTTTGGGGGCATATTTATAAAATTAACCAGAAATCTGATCTATGGTTAATTTTATAAGCACTAATTGCTACCGCAAGTTCACGGTAGCGATAACCAGCCACTTGTAATGGCTGGTTATTTATCACGCTCGCAATAAATTAGCGCTCCACTTGTAATATAGCCCTATATGTTTGGATTTTTTTTTGCTATAAAAATAACATTGACTACGTATTTCCTTATTTACACTGGTAAATTTCTCTAAAAATATTTTTTGCTTTTGCAGTTGGGAATTTGAATCCCTTAGATTTCCATATTCTATTTTGCCTTGAACACACTGCAAAACATTAGAGAAAAATTGTAATTATAATGAATTTTTCTGTAAACCTTTTTTTCTCCAGAATATCTACTAAACATGCACCTGAACTGCTGGATGAAAGTAGGAATAATATCACTGTGTTTACCCGGATTTTGGATAGATTGCTTGATGGTTATGACAACCGGCTCAGGCCAGGACTTGGAGGTAAGAAGGGAGGTGGTTAAAAAGAATGAATAGGCACTCATAGGTGAAAGGAGGAAGCAGAGATGATGAAAAAAGAGTGATGAATAAGTAGGTAAGAACTGAGAATGAGCTAATCAAAGAGGCAGCCCTCTTCCTCCTCATCTCCTTGGTCTATTTTGGTTCAGTTATTTTATTTTATAAATCTCCAAAGGGCACACTTTCCCTCTGATCAAACCTTTCTAACTCCTTCTATATCTGGACTGTGACTTAACAGATGTGGAAGCGTTGGATCGACATGTCAACATCTTCCAAATTAATGTTCTTACTTTGTCAAATTTAATGGACTACAATATATGTAGTGTGGGAACATTGCATGTTCACTCCTTTGAAAGTCTTTTGAAAAGAGGCTGCCATTTGGTAATAACCATTTCCCCAGGATGTGGGGTAAATCTTAGCAGTTAACTAGCCTACAATATCAGTGCTCTTAAAGTAAATTTGTCATGCAGAAGTTTCCTGCCAGACAAGGTCTCATTGTGGTATTAACTGAACTCGGTACAGAAACTATCCTTCCCAAACCACTAGGGAAGTAAGTGGAGGGAAGCCCTCAGTGATAGGTTTACTTTACTTGAAGCTCCTTCTTAGATATATCCATTGATCTATTATTGTATCCTAATATGTTTCTGTTCCTGATTACATTTGTTTACATTTTTTTATTTTATCTAATGTTTCTATTGTCACAGATTCAGTGACAGAAGTGAAGACTGACATTTACGTCACAAGCTTTGGTCCTGTGTCTGATACTGATATGGTGAGTAGCTTCCTGTATATGACTTCTCAACCTGTCATGGATTATATTGTACCTTATGTTTGTTTATTTATTATTTTTTTATGTTAATGTTTATTAATTTTTATCAAGTACAAATGTATCAAAGTATAATATTACAAAGTAACATGGTAATTACCAAAAAGGATAACATTACAAAAAGATAATATGTCATCCCTATTGCATATAAAAAGAGCTGAAACAATGTCTATAATAGATAATATATACTAGATGCATAACCAGTCTTTAGAGATGAAGCGGCTGTGTTTGCCCAAGTCATTCATTTGCATAAGAATTCTTGAATGAATTCAAAACTTGATCTGGAAATAATGATTTGCAACACTCGGACCAACAATTAAAGCTTATGATGAAAGAAGCAAATATGTGCAGGGAGGTACCATTACCCTCATATAGACATCATGTGGGATTGCAGAATTAGTTATAGAGAGAAGTTAAAGGGACAGTACACTGTAAAATTGTTTTTCCATAAATGTATTTTAAATGACTTGTTATACCAACTGCAGAGTATAAAATATTTGAGAAATTGCATTTTCGGGTTTATTTGTGTATCTGAAGTAGCTGGTTTTGTGCTTTGAAACCACAGCCTATTACAATGGGTTGAGCTTCAGGTAATATCAGATCTCATTATGTTATCACTTTTATGTACACATACTTGCTTCCTTATCTTATATTTGTCTGGAACACCAAAGCTCAATACATAGAGAGAACAATGGAAAATTATAATTGTATTACTTAACTATCATGCCCCCCACTGAGGGTGTAATCTCTTCTGCTGGCTGTGTTTACTTAGGCTTGTCAATAGCGTATACGCCAGTATCAAAACTTTCAGTATAGGTTGGGAAACCACAAGCTAAATCAGCTATTTCAAATGCTGAAATAGGAGTAAAGGAGCCACTTGCAACCAATTTAATACACTCTAACAGGTAAAAAGGATCATTGGGAATAATTTAAAGGGGAGAAAGTTTTTGGGTGAACTGTCCCTTTAAGCAGTAGAGTGGAAACAAAGATGAAAGAAAGAGGAGGGGAAAGGAGAGGAGGTGTGTGGGGAGAATGGTAATACACACTAATGTGCCTCTGTAGTTAATGTGTAAGCAACCTAGGCACTTACATTTAAGCATATGACCTAATAACATGTTTAATATGGCGGTAGGTTCCTGAATTAGGAGTAGGGACTGAACCCAATAGAACTTCCAGAAAATAACTAATTTTATTATGTCTCAGATAACCAAATTCTTCCAGGGATAACAACTCTGATAATCTATCAATCCATGTTTAGTAGGGATGGACAAGGTTTTCCAATAGTGAGCAATTAGCGATTTAGCACTATTCAGCCAATTTGTAAATGGTCTAATCTCAGTTTACATGGAAATTTTGGTAGATCATTTAGAAGGGCAATTTGAGTAGTTAATACAAGGTTATTACTAGAAACGTAACAAAAAGTTTAATAATGAAGAACCAATTTACAATAATTAGACTGCAAGTGCAACTATTATTTAAATCACTTTGTGCACTTGTAGAGGGGTGAAAGCACTAGGAAGACTCACTAAGTTATGAGTTGCGAAAGCAAGCAACAAGGAAAAGAGTGCTGGCCGTTAAAAAATTGGAGTATGAATGTGTGTACATGTAAATGTATTAGAACAAGGTGAATAGAATATAAACATTCATAGTCTAACTTTATGTTACAGAATTACGACACAAAAATGTTAAAAACACTTAAATTGAACCGCTGATTTAATGAGGTACTGTGTGTTTATATAGGTATCTGATTGAATAAACCAAATTATAAATAAGGGCACACTAGCTGAATGCATTGTGTCAAGGGTTAAAGATATTATGGATCTGTGGTCAGAGTCAGTGGATAGGATAAGTATCAGAGGTGAACACCATATGCTGTATAATGAATTCAAAATAATAACCTCAAATAAGTATTTATGTTATATGGCATAGGTGTACTGAAAGAGTTAATTGTACACTTAATAATGTGAGCGTGCTGAGGTTCCAATTGTGTAATAAACACAATGCTTATAGATTCTGGGAAAACTTAGGGATAATGCTGCTATGTTATGATAGCGTAAATATATCTCACATTACTCCTAATATATAAGTCAGTGGTATGAACCTAAAGTTGCACATTCACTCAAGCAGCCCTGATTATGAATCCTCAACTAAACTACTTCTATAGCGGGAGTTGAATTAAAATATATCTTTCCCTTGGCTAGAGCGCATATAAAACGTTAGGAGCAGACATATGCAAGTCTCCAAAATTAGGCAATCTCATTATCAGATATAATATGCCAAACACAAAAATAACACACATGCGGTTCAAGTAAGCAGGTTAAAAATGGAGAGTCAGAGCTCTCAGAAGCCGGTCCCCTGACACGCGTTTCACTGTCACGCTTCCTCAGAGGGGATGGCCTCTGAGGTTCATAACACTGACTTATATATTAGGAGTAATGTGAGATATATTTACGCTATCATAGCTTTGCAGCATTATCCCTAAGTGTTCCCAGAATCTATAAGCATTGTGTTCATTACATAGGAACCCCAGCACGCTCACATTATTAAGTGTACAATTAACTCTTTCAGTACACCTATGCCATATAACATAAATACTTATTTGAGGTTATTATTTTGAATTTGTTATACAGCATATGGTGTTCACCTCTTTTACTTATCCTACCCACTGACTCCAAACACAGCTCCATAATATCTTTAACCCTTGACACACTGCATTCAGCTAGTGTGTCCTTATTTATGATTTGGTTTAATCAATCAGATACCTATATAAACACACATTACCTCATTGTATCGGCGCTTCAGTTTAAGTGTTTTTAAAATTTTTGTATTCTATTCACCTTGTTCTAACACATTTACATGTACACACATTTATACTCCAAATGTTTAAAGGGCCAGTACTCTTTTCCTTGTTGCTTGCTTTCGCAAGTCATAACTTAGTGTATTATTATAAATGTTTTGGAAATTAGATTCAACAACCATCCAAAGTGGTTTTACAAGTTTGCATTGCCATCATATATGTAGCAAACTTTTGTAATTTCTGCATGCTCCTTCAACACCCCCTAGAGGCCGAAGGATAAATTGTGCGGAGGCATAAAGGGGTCAGGTACCACCTGTGTAATAGTTGATAATTTAATTCCAGAATTTGTGATACAGAAGAGTAGCATGTGTTTGTATAGATCCTGTACCGTGTACTTAGATCTAATGGAGAGCCCAAGTCCCTCTACCACCTTTGTGTATATGTAGCAAAGATCTTAATATCATTAACTTGAAGAAGCTTGTGTGATAATGAGAGTGGACTTTTAACAGCTTCTCCTTTCAGGCATAAGGTCTCATATGTAGTAAGGAACCTCAGGAGATCTTGTTTATAAGTAGAAGTTTTAACCCCTAGACACCTTTAGGAATCTTCCACGGTCATTTTTTGGCACGTTTTCCCTAGAGCTGGGGTGGTCCTGCAAGGCATGCCATGGGACTGGATGTGGCTATCTCTCCTTCTCTGTTGATCTGTGACGCAAGGAGACGGAACGGTTTCTTTAGTCTGGGTCATAGGAGGTGGTGAGTGCCCCGGCCAGTGGCGGTATAAGGGTGCCCTTTTGTAAATTAAGTTAGTCTATCAATAACACAAGCTATGGAGGACTCTGACGCGTTAGAATGATCTCCCTCTTTAACAAAGTCTCATTCCTGTGTTTATTGTGAGGAGTTTCTGGTAGATCAGCCTGCTCAACTATGTTCCACATGCCTTGATAAAGTCAAAACATCTAAATTCTCTGAAGTCGGTCAGTTTAATCAGATTCCAGACCGACAACATTACCTCGGTGGCTTACATTAACCATCAGGGGGGTATGAGGAGCTTCCTCGCAATGAGGGAGGTGTCTGGATTCTGGAGTGGGCAGAGTCCCACGACTGCTCGCTCTCAGCAATTCACATTCCAGGTGTGGACAACTGGGAAGCAGACTTTCTCAGCAGACAATCCTTCCATCCAGGGGAATGGTCTTTTCACTCCGAGGTGTTTGCGGAGATTTGTCACAAATAGGGAACGCCAGAGATAGATATCATGGCATCCAGACTCAATTGCAAGCTACCGTGATACAGGTCGAGGTCCAGGGATCCACAGACAGCGCTGATAGATACCTTAGTGGTTCCTTGGGGATTCAGCCTAGCTTACATTTTTCCACCGCTTCCACTTCTACCTCGAGTAGTGGCATGCATCAAACAGGAGCAGGCCTCGGCCATTCTGATTGCTCCTTCGTGGCTGTGAAGGATGTGGTTTGCAGATCTGGTGGGGATGTCATCCTCTCCGCCGTGGAGGTTACCCTGTCGCAGGGATCTGTTGTCACAGGGCCCCTTTCAACATCGAAATCTAGATTCTCTAAGGCTGACTGTATGGAGATTGAACGCCTAGTCTTAGCCAAGAGAGGCTTTTCTAAAAGTGTGATTGATACTCTAATTCAGGCAAGGAAGCCAGTCACTCGTCTCATCTACCATAAGGTGTGGAGAACTTACTTCTCCTGGTGTGAGAAGCATGGATATCCTTGGCATAAGGTGAAGGTATCCAGGATTCTGGCCTTTCTCCATGATGGTTTGGAGAAGGGTCTTGCCGCTAGTTCCTTAAAGGGACAGATTTTGGCATTATCAGTTTTGTTGCATAGGAGACTTGCTGAGCTCCCTGACATCCAATCTTTTGTTCAGGCTCTGTCTAGAATCAGGCCTGTCTTTAGACAGTCAGCTCCGCCTTGGAGCTTAAACTTAGTCCTTAAGGTTTTGTAGAGGGTTCTGTTTGAACATATGCATTCCATTGACATTAAGATTCTGTCCTGGTGTCTTCTGCACCTTTTTATGGTGAAAATATTTTTTATTCATAAGTTTTTACAAATACAATAAAAAATGGTCACTCGGAACAAAACAAATTCACTACAAAGAAATACATTTTGACATACGGATTCATATGTGTCTCCACTCTCCTAAGATGTTTCGTGGTGCTATTCTATATAGGTTTTGCTTGGCCTAGTCTATTCCCGCCCCCCCCCTCCTCCTCGAGGCTTCATAGTAATGTATGAAGGGTTCCCACTGTTGAAGAAATGCCTTTTTATCATCTAAATATTCTGCTGTGGCGCTTGCCATATCAAAATGATATATCATCTTTTGTTTTATCATATCAAAACTAGGGGGGGTTCCCTTCCAAAATTGGGCTATGCACAGTCTGACAATAGTGCAAATCCATCTAGCTAACTTATTATTATGTTTAAAGATTCCTGGGATCGGGAAGTGTAGGAGAGCCTGTTCCATTGTCAACGTTATTGTTTTTTTGGAAAATCTCACTCACAAGGGAGGAGGCATGATTCCAAATTTCCTTAACGAAACTACAGTCCCACCACATGTGTGAGTATGTCCCAGGTTCGCCACACCCTCTATAACAAAGTTTGGTAAGTGGGTCTCCCCCACCTCCCGACCTAGTTGGGAATAAATACCATCTGAAGGCTACCTTAATGAAATTTTCCTTAAGAGCCGCATTTTGTGAGAAAGATAACCCGCTGGCTAAAGTCTCCCTCCACGTCTCTATAGACCAGGTTTTCCCTGTGTCATTTTCCCATTTTAGCATTATGGGTGGTTTGCTATCTTGAGGAGTACTGTTGAATAATGCATATAAGGTAGAAATCCCACCTCTAGTATGCTGATCAGAAAGGCAAAGCCTTTCTAATGTGGTACTTACAGGAACCCTCTCCCCCCCCATAATTTGTTGTGCTCTGGATTTTAATTGAAGGTAGTGATACCAAATATTTCTGTCTTCGCTATCTAAGGCTTGATACTGTTCGTATGAAATCAACTTGCCTTCTTTGTAAATGTCTGCTATTCTATAAAGCCCTTTATTGTGCCATTTCTGTTGTGTGATTTTATCAAGTGGGGTGTTATTGGTTGTCAAGGGTGTGATCATCGACCTCCTATTGAGTAGGGGAAATTTGGAGTTCAGAGTTTTCCAAATGTGTAGGGTGTGCTGAATTGCAATAAATTCACATTTTTTATGAGTGATAGCGGTGTTAGGGGTCCATAAGAGATTAGATAATGGTGAGGTGTTCATAATGTTAGATTCAATTTTTACCCATTGCGAATTATCATGAGGTTTGAACCAATGTAAGGTCTGGGCCATACGGGCTGAGTAATAATATGGGATAAGGTTTGGAAGACCCACCCCCCCTCTCCTTTTGAAGTACACATGAGATTTTTATTGATTCTTGCACATTTTCCCGGCCATACAAACTTTGAGATATCTTTTTGGAGTTTATGCAGGTCTGATAGGGGGAGAGATATAGGCAGGGAGCGGAATAAATATAGCAACTTGGGTAACAGGGACATCTTGGCTTCTGCACCTTTTTATACCCTGATATTTCTCCTACTGTTCCTGGTTCCTTCGGGAGAATGACTGGGGGATGAGGGAAGTGGGGGAGGTATTTAAGCCTTTGGCTGGGGTGTCTCCTCCTGGTGGCCAGGTTCTTAATTCCCAATAGTAATGAATGAAGCCGTGGACTCTCCTCCCCTTGATGGAAATGAAATTATCAGGTAAGCATAATTTATGTTTTTGTTCAAAAATGGGGCAGAGTTGGGAAATATATAAGGTCCCAAGTATTTAATAGTTTCACATTGTTGACAAAGCAGGCATATCTCTCTCAAAGCGGTAAAGTTTGGATGGTGACTAAAAAATTGCAATAACGGACAAAAATTATGAAGCTCTGAAAAAGCAGGGATATAGCTAATGGTTGAGGACACAGACAACAGCACAGTTGTGTGGACCAATTTTTAGCCCTTTGGGTTATTTCTGCAAGATATGAGATGCCAGCACCTCCATTGTAAGTTTAAAAAAGATTGGGGATAAAAGACAGCCCTGTCTTGTGCGGTTCTGGACCATGAAACAATGCAAAAGAACTACATTAAAAAAGTCTTAAATTAAATATGCACAACCCAGTGCTAATAGTGATCTAAAAGGATATAGCCTTTAAATGATGAGAATGGTTCCACTGCTGAAATATGTTGAAAACCCCAAAGAGATAGGAAACATTACTTAGTGAAACTACATTGAAATAGCAACAGGGTGAGAGTAAACCTTTTATTTACATGATTCAGAGCTATCTTTCAGCTCTCAGGTAAAATAGCTCATGATCAAACCAAACATCTATTGCAAGGACCAGGACAGCAACCGGATCTCTGTAAATAAATATTTATTGTTAAAAATAGTGTTACAGCCACTCCCCCCAACTGAACCACTTAGTTTAATGCTTCTTGACTGTACTCACCCTATTTTGCTAAACCACACAAAGACCCAACCTCTCCCACAAGACTCAAAAAATGGTATCTAATAACCTTATCATAGCGACCCAGAATGTAAAAGGCTTCTTGTCGGCTCAAAAACGTTCAGTAGTTTTCCCGGACTTTCACAAAAAACATCTTGACATAGTCTTCGTCCAGGAGACTCATTTCAGGAAAAAACATGAACCACGACTCCCCACTCGTTACTATGACAAATATTTTACCTGCTCCAACACCACTACAAAAAATGGGGTCTGCATTCTCTTCAAGAAGAACTTACCCTTTGACCTGCTACACATCAGCCAAGATACAGAATGCAGATTTCTTCTCTTGGTCGGACTCCACTATGGTAGACCCATCACCCTACTGAACCTATATGTCCCAAATAAGCCCCATCCCTTATTCTTTAAAAAAGTGATGACACTGTTATTAGACCATGCTAAAGGACCCATATTTATAGCTGGTGATCTGAATTTTCCCTTTGACCCCTCTATGGATGTCTCCTCCGGGAAATCATACATAACAAATAAAACTATTAAAGCCAACTGCCTTACGCTCCAAACCATCCCCACTTTTGACATATGGAGGTTTACCCACAGCTTTATGAAAGACTATACCTTTTTCTCACCCCCCCAAAAATATACACCCATCTAGATTATATATTAATTGATCAAACCTCGCTACACTTACTTATTGACTCGAAAATATCTCAAACTCCTTGGTCAGATCATGATTCTTAGTTCTTTCACATGGCCCCAAAAACCTGGAGTGCAAAATTCATGGAGGCTCAATTATGTGATTCTCACAGATCCCCAATATTCAAAAGCATTACAGGTAAAACAACCCTCTTCTTTGATATTAATGACCCCAACAACAAATCCCAGGTTAACAACTGGGAAGCATATAAATGTTTCATTAGGGGTGAGATCATTAAACAAACTACACAACACCGTAGACAATTGGAACAGGCCTACTCTAAACTGGAAGATAAACAAGGGGCGCCAACATAGTGTGAATCGTTAAAACCGCGGGACACAAGAGGAGCACGCCAAACACCTGAACACATCACCGTTCACATATTTGGATTGGACATTTTTTTCAAAGCATTTTTTGGGACATTGATAAGTACTTTTTATACATTTTATTCATCGCCGCAAATATCATTGTTTATCTGTAATATCTGATTATTTCAATGTGTCACTAATATTATACACAAATTGTCCTGAGCACTTGTTTCACTCACAATTTATTTTCGTGATTATTATTAATTTTTCACACATACCAAACACTGTGCTGTTTATATATATATATATATATTTTTTTTTATGTATACGGGTACAAACCCAATCATAAAGTGTTAGGTCCTTTTTTGATAACCTGTGTTCCAAGCGCATCCTCTTAAGTTTTTTCCTCCTCAGGAATTTATTTTTATACTACTCTAAACTGATTGACACACTAAAAGCAGCTGAAGAGGAACATAAACACAACCCGAAGTCATCAGACCTCATACAAAAGGTTAATCAAGCCAAAGAGAACCTACACCAACATCTTATTAAAAATGCGCACCGTCGGGCCTTAGCCCTAAATGCTAAATTTTTTGCAGAAAAAACAAAGCCGGTAAACTAATGGCCAGATCTCTTAGGAAAAATACTTTTTCAGATTATTACAGCAAACTCTATAATTTAGATGCTAGTAACTCTTTGACTAGGAATAAAAGAATGGAACATTATCTGTCACTCATCACCCTGCCAACCTTAAATGACAATGACAGAACAAACCGAGAATTTCCCATTACAAAAGCTGAACTACAGGATGCTATTAAACAACTGACTCCAAGCAAAGCTCCAGGGCCTGATGGCTTCACCCCCAAATTTTATAAATTGATGACATCTTACATTGACTCACATTTGCTCTCACTTTACAACTCCATAGACAAAAGCTCCACTTTCTCTAAACAGATGCTAGAAGCCAACATAACAGTCATCCCTAAAGTTGGCAAAGACCCTACACGGACGGAAAGTTATAGACCAATATCACTTTTAAATATGGACTTGAAATTATATTCTAAAATATTAGCAGACTTAAACGTTACCTCCCATACTTGATTCATAAAGACCAAATTTGTTTCATTCCCACCCGTGAAGCCAAAGACAACACAACTAGACTGATCCAAATTATCCACCATACATCATCCAAAAATATACCACTCATCTTCCTGTCAACAGACGCTGAGAAAGCCTTTGACAGAGTCAATTGGCAATTTCTGTGGCTGACACTTCTCAAATTTGGAATTCCACAAAACTTTATTGATAAGAGTTTGGCTATATACGCCTCTCCCAATGCAAAAGTAATAGTTAACAACTCATTTTCAAACCCCTTCACAATTACTAATGACACCCGCCAGGGATGTACCCTTTCACCCCTACTATTTGCACTTTCGGTGGAGGTGCTCTCTGCCAAAGTCAGCTCAACTCAAGCGGTTAAGGGAATTCAGATCGGACCATATACCACTAAATGTCTCTTATTTGCAGATGATATACTTTTTACCCTAACTAACACTAGAGAGTCAATTCCAGCCCTTATCAATATTCTCGACGAATACAAACTACACTCCAACTTCTCTATAAACATGGGGAAATCAGTGGTCATGTCACTACGGATTTCCCCAGAAGATAGACAATTTATCAACACACAAACCTCCTTTGCTTCCATGGATAACTTTACATACCTAGGGGTAGTCATAAAACCCACATTTCAGAAATGATTACAACAAATTACCAAAAACTAAAACATCAGTTAGATGTTGAACTCAACTCCTTGCACCGAACTAATCACCTGTCCTGGCTTGGATGAGTTAATGCGATAAAGATGACCACTCTGCCCAAAATTTTATACCTCATGCAGACATTAACCCTTATTCCATCAATCTCATACATAACTAGTCTTCAAAAAAGTATAAACAAATTTATATGGTCCTTCTCAAAACCGAGAATTTCAGGTCAATCGTTATATCTGCCCAAAGAACAGGGAGGACTGGGAGTCCCGAAAATTCTAAACTATTACACGGCAATACACCTTTCACACATAGTTTCCTGGAACCAAATACTTAGCCCTAAAAATTGGGTTGCTATTGATAACCAAAGCCTTGTAAACGCTCGATACACGACTTATGTTGGACCCCAAACAAACTTCGCCCACATATAAAACCTTCTAATCCACTTATAGAAGAAACACTAAGGCCTAGATTTGGAGTTCGGCGGTAGCCGTCAAAACCACTAAGGCCTAGATTTGGAGTTCGGCGGTAGCCGTCAAAACCAGCGTTAGAGGCTCCTAACGCTGGTTTTGGCCGCCCGCTGGTATTTGGAGTCAGTGATTAAAGGGTCTAACGCTCACTTTTCAGCCGCGACTTTTCCATACCGCAGATCCCCCTACGCCATTTGCGTATCCTATCTTTTCAATGGGATCTTCCTAACGCCGGTATTTAGAGTCGTTTCTGAAGTGAGCGTTAGAGCTCTAACGAAAAAACTCCAGCCGCCTGAAAATAGCAGGAGTTAAGAGCTTTCTGGGCTAACGCCGGTTCATAAAGCTCTTAACTACTGTACCCTAAAGTACACTAACACCCATAAACTACCTATGTACACCTAAACCGAGGTCCCCCCACATCGCCGCAACTCGATTAATTTTTTTAACCCCTAATCTGCCGACCGCCACCTACGTTATACTTATGTACCCCTAATCTGCTGCCCCTAACCCCGCCGACCCCTATATTATATTTATTAACCCCTAACCTGCCCCCCACAACGTCGCCGCCAGCTACTTAAAATAATTAACCCCAATCTTCCGACCGCAAAGCGCCGCCACCTACATTATCCCTATGTACCCCTAATCTGCTGCCCCTAACACCGCCGACCCCTATATTATATTTATTAACCCCTAATCTGCCCCCCTCAACGTCGCCGACACCTGCCTACACTTATTAACCCCTAATCTGCCGAGCGGACCGCACCGCTACTATAATAAAGTTATTAACCCCTAACCCGCCTCACTAACCCTATCATAAATAGTATTAACCCCTAATCTGCCCTCCCTAACATCGCCGACACCTACCTTCAATTATTAACCCCTAATCTGACGACCGGAGCTCATCGCTACTATAATAAATGGATTAACCCCTAAAGCTAAGTCTAACCCTAACACTAACACCCCCCTAACTTAAATATAATTTACATCTAACGAAATAAATTAACTCTTATTAAATAACTTATTCCTATTTAAAGCTAAATACTTACCTGTAAAATAAATCCTAATATAGCTACAATATAAATTATAATTATATTATAGCTATTTTAGGATTAATATTTATTTTACAGGCAACTTTGTAATTATTTTAACCAGGTACAATAGCTATTAAATAACCCTATGATTGGCTGATTGGATCAGCCAATAGGATTGAACTTGATTCTGATTGGCTGATTCCATCAGCCAATCAGAAAATTCCTACCTTAATTCCGATTGGCTGATAGAATCCTATCAGCCAATCGGAATTCGAGGGACGCCATCTTGGATGACGTCCCTTAAAGGAACCGTCATTCGTCGGGAGACAACGGAAGAAGAGGATGGATCCGCGTCGCCTGCTTCAAGATGGACCCGCTCCGCACCGGATGGAAGAAGATCGAAGATGCCGCTTGGAGAAGATGTTTGCCGGTCCGGATGTCCTCTTCTTGCCGGATAGGAGGAAGACTTTGGAGCCTCTTCTGGACCTCTTTAGCCACCGGATGATGGATCGCCAACCCCCGCTTGGGTTGGATGAAGATGTTGGAGCCAGGACGGATCGGTGATACCTGGATGGTGAAGACAAGGTAGGAAGATCTTCAGGGGCTTAGTGTTAGGTTTCTTTAAGGGGGGTTTGGGTTAGATTAGGGGTATGTGGGTGGTGGGTTGTAATGTTGGGGGGGGGGTATGGTATGTTTTTTTTTACAGGCAAAAGAGCTGAAATTCTTGGGGCATGCCCTGCAAAGGGCCCTGTTCAGGGCTGGTAAGGTAAAAGAGCTTGTAACTTTTTTAATTTAGAATAGGGTAGGGAATTTTTTATTTTGGGGGGCTTTGTTATTTTATTAGGGGGCTTAGAGTAGGTGTAATTAGTTTAAAATTGTTGTAATATTTTTCTTATGTTTGTAAATATTTTTTTATTTTTTGTAACTTAGTTCTTTTTTATTTTTTGTACTTTAGCTAGTTTATTTAATTGTATTTATTTGTAGGAATTGTGTTTAATTTATTCATAGTGTAGTGTTAGGTTAATTGTAGGTAATTGTAGGTAGTTTATTTAATTAATGTATTGATAGGGTAGTGTTAGGTTTAATTATATCTTAGGTTAGGATTTATTTTACAGGTAAGTATTTAGCTTTAAATAGGAATAAGTTATTTAATAAGAGTTAATTTATTTCGTTAGATGTAAATTATATTTAAGTTAGGGGGGTGTTAGTGTTAGGGTTAGACGTAGCTTTAGGGGTTAATACATTTATTAGAATAGCGGTGAGGTCCGCTCGGCAGATTAGGGGTTAATAATTGAAGGTAGGTGTCGGCGATGTTAGGGAGGGCAGATTAGGGGTTAATACTATTTATGATAGGGTTAGTGAGGCGGATTAGGGGTTAATAACTTTATTATAGTAGCGCTCAGGTCCGCTCGGCAGATTAGGGGTTAATAAGTGTAGGCAGGTGTCGGCGACGTTGAGGGGGGCAGATTAGGGGTTAATAAATATAATATAGGGGTCGGCAATGTTAGGGGCAGCACATTAGGGGTACATAGGGATAACGTAGGTTGCGGCGGTTTACGGAGCAGCAGATTAGGGGTTAAAAAAAATATGCAGGGGTCAGCGATAGCGGGGGCGGCAGAATAGGGGTTAATAAGTGTAAGGTTAGGGGTGTTTAGACTCGGGGTACATGTTAGAGTGTTAGGTGCAGACGTAGGAAGTGTTTCCCCATAGGAAACAATGGGGCTGCGTTAGGAGCTGAACGCTGCTTTTTTGCAGGTGTTAGGTTTTTTTTCAGCTCAAACAGTCCCATTGTTTCCTATGGGAGAATCGTGCACGAGCAAGTTTTTGAGGCTGGCCGCGCCCGTAAGCAACTCTGGTATCGAGAGTTGCATTTGCGGAAAAAATGCTCTACGCTCCTTTTTTGGAGCCTAACGCAGCATTTGTTTGAACTCTCGATACCAGAGTTAAATTTATGGTGCGGCCAGAAAAAAGCCTGCGGAGCGTTAACAGCCCTTCTACCGCCAAACTCCAAATCTAGGCCTAAGAGTCTGGGATAAAACAGTCGCCACAACAGATAAAATTTCCACACACTACTCACCACTTCCATCTATATTAAATAATAACATACTCCCCTGACTGAACCTCAGTAAACCAACCGGCACACAAAATACACCTACTCGGATACCTTTCTACTCCCTTTTAAGGGATGGACACATTAAAACACTTTCAGATATCAAAGCGGAAATAGGAGTTCCACTTAATACCTGGTTTTCCTACTTTCAAATTAGACACTTTTTATCCAGTCACCCAGAAAAAAGCAATTTGACAGACCCTGCACTCCATTTGAGATGCTGTGCCTATTGCCTACCACCCCTAAGCATCTAATATCATCAATATATAAATTACTACTGCAAGTAGATTCACAAAAACCACCCTCCTTCAGATCACTCTGGGAAAGAGAATTAAACACAGAGATTAGTGACTCCTGGATACAGAGCTTTAAATCGATCAAAAAATCATCAGTATCAGCCAGCATTGTTGAGACTAATTATAAACTGCTAGCCAGATGGTACTTAACACCGACACGGCTACACAGAATATACCCAGCCGCCTCTCCACAATGCTGGAGGAAATGCGGACACCAGGGCACGTTATCTCACATTTGGTGGGATTGCCCATTAATCAGACCTTTTTGGGAACAGGTCGAAACTCACATTAACCATAAACTCAATCAAACGATAACACTAGATTAACAGACAATTCTACTTAACAAACTCCCACACCAACTTTGCCAATATAAGACGGGCCTACTACAAATAATGATCAACAGTACCAAGAGGCTGATTCCACGCATGTGGAAGAAAACACAAGTTCCCACCACCCAACAATGGATAGATGAAATTAAACATGTGCTGACTTTAGAGGAGTTATACTATAGCTACTACAGCAAATCAGACCACTTCCTTAACATTCTCTTTCTGTGGAGTCAAAACTTGACACCATATCCTACAATGTAAGAGTTGAAATTAATTATCAAGATAAGAAAATGAAGAAGTCTTTGCCCTTCCCCATACCCGCACCACCTCCTCCCTCTATATCTCCCACCCCCTCTCTTTACCCTTATCTTAGTGCTATGTGTTGTACAAGACTTACGAACAAATACATTTCTAACATCAGTTGACTATCTAAAAGATTATGCAAATGGAATCCCACCTCTGCTGGATACTTGAAAGGTTTTAAATATGAGTAACTATCGCCTAAATTTAGAGTTCTGTGTTAGGGTTAAAAAGCAGCGTTAAGGGGTCCTAACGCTGCTTTTTAACGCCCGCTGGTATTTAGAGTCAGACAGGAAAGGGTCTACAGCTCACTTTCTTTCCACGACTCCAGGCTACTGCAGATCCCCTTACGTCAATTGCATATCCTATCTTTTTTATGGGATTTGCCTAACGCTGGTATTACGAGTCTTGGAAGAAGTGAGCGGTAGAGCCTCTACCTACAAGACACCAACCGCAAAAAAAAGTCTGTAGTTAAGAGTTTTATGGGCTAACGCGGGAACATAAAGCTCTTAACTACTGTGCTATAAAGTACACTAACACCCATAAACTACATATGAACCCCTAAACCGAGGCCCCCCACATCGCAAACCCTATAATAAATTTTTTTAACTCCTAATCTGCCGCTCCGGATACCGCCGCCACCTACATTATCCCTATGAACCTCTAATCTGCTGCCCCTAATATTGCTGACACCTATATTATATTTATAACCCCCTAATCTGCCCCCCAACGTCGCCGCCACCTACCTACACTTATTAACCCCTAATCTGCCGACCGGACCTCGCCGTCACTATAATAAATGTATTAACCCCTAAACCGCCGCACTCCCGCCTCGCAAACACTATAATAAATTGTATTAACCCCTAAACCTAAGTCTAACCCTAACCCTAACACCCCCTAACTTAAATATAATTTAAATTAATCTAAATAAATTTACTATAATTAAATAAATTATTCCTATTTAAAACTAAATACTTACCTATAAAATAAACCCTAATATAGCTACAATATAACTAATAGTTACATTGTAGCTATTTTAGGATTTATATTTATTTTACAGGCAACTTTGTATTTATTTTAACTAGGTACAATAGCTATTAAATAGCTACCTAGTTAAAATAATTACAAAATTACCTGTAAAATAAATCCTAACCTAAGTTACAAATACACCTAACACTACACTATCATTAAACTAATTAAATAAATTACCTACAATTAGCTAAACTAAAATACAATTAAATAAACTAATCTATAATACAAAAAACAAACAAACACTAAATTACAGAAAATAAAAAAAAATACAAGAAGTTTAAACTAATTACACCTAATCTAAGTCCCCTAATAAAATAAAAAAAAAACCCAAATTAATAAAATGCCCTACCCTATTCTGAATTACAAAGTAGTCAGCTCTTTTACCAGCCCTTAAAAGGGCTTTTTGCGGGGCATTGCCCCAAAGTAATCAGCTCTTTTAGCTGTAAAAAAATACAACCCCGCCCAACATTAAAACCCACCACTCACATACCCTACTCTAACCCACCCAAACCCCCTTAAATAAACTAACACTAACCCCCTGAAGATCTCCCTACCTTTAGTCGTCTTCACCCAGCCGATCCGAATTCTTCATCCAAGCGGAGCAAGAAGAGGTCCTCCATCCGGTAGAAGTCTTCATCCAAGCGGGGCAGAAGAGGTCTTCCATCCAATTGAAGTGTTCATCCAAATGGCATCTTCTATCTTCATCCATCCGGAGCGGAGCGGCAGCATTCTGAAGACCTCCGTCGCGGAACATCCATCCTGGCCGACGACTGAACGACGAATGACGGTTCCTTTAAATGACGTCATCCAAGATGGCGTCCCTCGAATTCCAATTGGCTGATAGGATTCTATCAGCCAATCGGAATTAAGGTAGGAAAATTCTGATTGGCTGATTCAATCAGCCAATCAGATTGACCTTGCATTCTATTGGCTGTTCCGATCAGCCAATAGAATGCAAGGTCAATCCGATTGGCTGATTGGATCAGCCAATTGAATTGAACTTCAATCTGAATTTTCCTACCTTAATTCCGATTGGCTGATAAAATCCTATCAGCCAATCGGAATTCGAGGGACTCCATCTGGATGACGTCATTTAAAGGAACTGTCATTCGTCGTTCAGTCGTCGGCCAGGATGGATGTTTCGCGTCAGAGGTCTTCAGGATGCTGCCGCTCCGGATGGATGAAGATAGAAGATGCCGCTTGGATGAACACTTCAATCGGATGGAAGACCTCTTCTGCCCCGCTTGGATGAAGGCTTCTACCGGATGGAGGACGTCTTCTTGCCCGGCTTGGATGAAGACTTCTACCTGATGGAGGACCTCTTCTTGCTCCGCTTGGATGAAGAATTCAGCTCGGCTGGGTGAAGACGACTCAAGGTAGGGAGATCTTCAGGGGGTTAGTGTTAGGTTTATTTAAGGGGGGTTTGGGTGGGTTAGAGTAGGGGTATGTGGGTGGTGGGTTTTAATGTTGGGGGGTTGTATTTTTTTTACAGGTAAAAGAGCTGATTACTTTGGGGCAATGCCCCGCAAAAAGCCCTTTTAAGGGCTGGTAAAAGAGCTGATTACTTTGTAATTTAGAATAGGGTAGGGCATTTTAATATTTTGGGGGGATTTTTTATTTTATTAGGGGGCTTAGATTAGGTGTAATTAGTTTAAACTTCTTGTATTTTTTTATTTTCTGTAATTTAGTGTTTGTTTTTTTTGTATTATAGTTTAGTTTATTTAATTTAATTGTATTTTAGTTTAGCTAATTGTAGGTAATTTATTTAATTAGTTTAATGATAGTGTAATACCAGCGTTGTCTTAAGGGTGCGCTGGAAAAAAAAGCCTTGTTAGCACTGCGGGTCTTTACCGACAAAACTCTAAATCTAGGCGTTTGTTTGTTTGTTATTTTTTCTGTTTAATCTGTCTAAACTGTATAAAACTGTCTGAATATTTGTATTTTGACATACGTCAAATTAATAAAAATGATTGAATTTAAAAAAATAAATAAAATAGTGTTACAGGATTGTGAAAACCATTGGAATGTTAAATATTTATAACTACCTTCGGCTTTAGTGCAATTAGTCTAACACGTTGTCGGGTTAGCATGCAAGCAATAACGGTAATTTTTTTTTTTTTAACTGCATGCTCCAATGAAGTCTATGTGGAGAAGAAGTTAACATGGTCACAATATCTGAAGTCCTGCAGTTAGCGTACATCGGGTTTGCTTGTAACTCGAATGGTAATCGGCCATGTTAAACGTTTACTTACACCGAGATTACGAGTTTTGCGGTAACAGGGGTGCGTTGCTAACGCACAGTTTTTTCTCACCGCTCACTTAAGACAATGCTGGTATTACAGGTTTTTTTAAACCCGGCGTTAGCCGCAAAAAGGTGAGTGTAGAGCAAAATGTAGCTCTACATCTCACCTCAATACCAGCTTTGCTTACGGTAAAGGTGAGCTGGCTAAACGTGCTAGTGCACGATTTCCCCATAGGAATCAATGGGGCAGAATCGGCTGAAAAAAACCTAACACCTGCAAAAAAGCAGCGTTCAGCTTCTAACGCAGCTCCATTGATTCCTATGGGGAAACAAAAGTTATGTCTACACCTAACACCCTAACATTAACCCCGAGTCTAAACACCCCTAATCTTACACTTATTAACCCCTAATCTGCCGCCCCGACATTGCCGCCACCTGCATTATATTATTAACCCCTAATCTGCCGCCCCCAATGTCGCCACCACCAAACTACACTTATTAACCCCTAATCTGCCGCCACCAACGTCGCTGCCACTATAATAAAGTTATTAACCCCTGAACCTAAGTCTAACCCTAACCCTAACACCCCCCCTAACTTAAATATAATTTAAATAAATCTAAATAAAATTACTACAGTTAAATAAATTATTCCTATTTAAAACTAAATACTTACCTATAAAATAAACCCTAAGCTAGCTACAATATAACTAATAGTTACATTGTATCTATCTTAGGGTTTATTTTTATTTTACAGGCAACTTTGTATTTATTTTAACTAGGTACAATAGTTATTAAATAGTTAATAACTATTTAATAACTACCTAGTTAAAATAAATACAAATGTACCTGTAAAATAAATACTAATCTAAATTACAATTACACCTAACAACCTTTTGCAGGGCATTGCCCCAAAGTAATCAGCTCTTTTACCTGGAAAATAAAATACAATACCCCCCAACATTAAAACCCACCACCCACACACCCAACCCTACTCTAAAACCCACCCAATCCCCCCTTAATAAAACCTAACACTAACCCCTTGAAGATCACCCTACCATGAGACGTCTTCACCCAGCCGGGCACAAGTGGTCCTCCAGAGGGGCAGAAGTCTTCATCTGATCCGGGCAGAAGAGGTCCTCCAGACGTGCAGTAGTCTTCATCCAGGCGGCATCTTCTATCTTCATCCATCCGGAGCGGAGAGGGTCCATCTTGAAGCCATCCGACGCGGAGCATCCATCCAGACCAACGATTACACGACGAATGACGGTTCCTTTAAATGACGTCATCCAAGATGGCATCCCTTGAATTCCGATTGGCTGATAGGATTCTATCAGCCAATCAGAATTAAGGTAGGAAAAATCCTATTGGCTGATCCAATCATCCAATAGGATTGAGCTTGCATTCTATTGGCTGATTGGAACAGCCAATAGAATGCGAGCTCAATCCTATTGGCTGATTGGATCAGCCAATAGGATTGAACTTCAATCCTATTGGCTGATTGCATCAGCCAATAGGATTTTTCCTACCTTAATTCCGATTGGCTGATAGAATCCTATCAGCCAATCGGAATTCAAGGGACGCCATCTTGGATGACGTCATTTAAAGGAACCGTCATTCGTTGTGTAGTCGTTGGTCTGGATGGATGCTCCGCGTCAGCTGGCTTCAAGATGGACCGGCTCCGCTCCGGATGGATGAAGATAGAAAATGCCACCTGGATGAAGACTTCTGGCCGTCTGGAGGTCCTCTTCTGCCCGGATCGGATGAAGACTTCTGCCCCTCTGGAGGACCACTTGTGCCCGGCTGGGTGAAGCCAATAGGATTGAATCCTATCAGCCAATCGGAATTCATGGGACGCCATCTTGGATGACGTCATTTAAAGGAACCGTCATTCATCGTGTAGTTGTCGGTCTGGATGGATGCTCCGCGTCGGCTGGCTTCAAGATAGACCTGCTCCGTTCCGGATGGATGAAGATAGAAGATGCCGTCTGGATGAAGACTGAAAAGGGCCTTTTGCAGGACATTGCCCCAAAGTAATCAGCTCTTTTACCTGGAAAATAAAATACAATACCCCCCAACATTAAAACCCACCATCCACACATCCAACCCTACTCTAAAACCCACCCAATCCCCCCTTAATAAAACCTATCACTAACCCCTTGAAGATCACCCTACCGTGAGATGTCTTCACCCAGCCGGGCACAAGTGGTCCTCCAGAGGGGCAGAAGTCTTCATCCGATCCGGGCAGAAGAGGACCTCCAGACGGCCAGAAGTCTTCATCCAGGCGGCATCTTCTATCTTCATCCATCCGGAGCGGAGCGGGTCCATCTTGAAGCCAGCCGAAGCGGAGCATCCATCCAGACCGACGACTACACGATGAATGACGGTTCCTTTAAATGACGTCATCCAAGATGGCATCCCTTGAATTCAGATTGGTTGAAAGGATTCTATCAGCCAATCGGAATTAAGGTAGGAAAAATCCTATTGGCTGATGCAATCAGCCAATAGGATTGAAGTTCAATCCTATTGGCTGATCCAATCAGCCAATAGGATTGAGCTTGCATTCTATTGGCTGTTCCAATCAGCCAATAGAATGCAAGCTCAATCCTATTGGCTGATTGGATCAGCCAATATGATTTTACCTACCTTAATTCCGATTGGCTGATAGAATACTATCCGCCAATCGGAATTCAAGGGACGCCATATTGGATGACGTCATTTAAAGGAACCGTCATTCGTTGTGTAGTCGTTGGCCTGGATGGATGCTCCGCGTCAGCTGGCTTCAAGATGGACCGGCTCCGCTCCGGATGGATGAAGATAGAAAATGCCACCTGGATGAAGACTTCTGGCCGTCTGGAGGTCCTCTTCTGCCCGGATCGGATGAAGACTTCTGCCCCTCTGGAGGACCACTTGTGCCCGGCTGGGTGAAGACGTCTCACGGTAGTGTGATCTTTAAGGGGTTAGGGTTTTATTAAGGGGGGATTGGGTGGGTTTTAGAGTAGGGTTGGGTGTGTGGGTGGTGGGTTTTAATGTTTTTTTTTTTTACAGGTAATAGAGCTGATTACTTTGAGGCAATGCCCCGCAAAAGGCCCTTTTAAGGGCTATTTGTAATTTGGAATAAGGTAGGGATTTTTTTTATTTTGGGGGCTTTTTTATTTTATTAGGGGGATTAGAGTAGGTGTAATTAGTTTAAAATTCTTGTAATTATTTTATTTTTTTCTGTAATTTAGTGGGGGGGGTTTTCGTACTGTAGTTTAGTTTATTTTGTTGTAGTTAATTGTAGGTAATTTAAGTAATTAATTTAATGATAGTGTAGTGTTAGGTGTAATTGTAATTTAGGTTAGGATTTATTTTACAGGTACTTTTGTATTTATTTTAGCTAGGTAGTTATTAAATAGTTAATAAAGTTGCCTGTAAAATAAAAATAAACCCTAAGCTAGATACAATGTAACTACATATTAGTTATATTGTAGCTAGCTAAGGCTTAGATTTGGAGTTTGGTGGTAGCCGTGAAAACCAGCGTTAGAGGCTCCTAACGCTGGTTTTAGGCTACCGCCGGTATTTGGAGTCAGTCAGGAAAGGGTCTAACGCTCACTTTTCAGCCGTGACTTTTCCATACCGCAGATCCCCTTATGTCAATTGCGTATCCTATCTTTTCAATGGGATCTTCCTAACTCCGGTATTTAGAGTCGTGTTTGAAGTGAGCGTTAGAAATCTAACGACAAAACTCCAGCTGCAGAAAAAAGTCAGTAGTTAAGAGCTTTCTGGGCTAACGCCGGTTTATAAAGCTATTAACTACTGTGCTCTAAAGTACACTAACACCCATAAACTACCTATGCACCCCTAAACCGAGGTCCCCCCACATCGCCGCCACTCGATTACATTTTTTTAACCCCTAATCTGCCGACCGCTACCTACGTTATACTTATGTACCCCTAATCTGCTGCCCCTAACACCGCCGACCCCTATATTATATTTATTAACGCCTAACCTGCCCCCCACAACGTCGCCGCCAGCTACCTACAATAATTAACCCCTAATCTGCCGACCGCAAAGCACAGCTACTTACGTTATCTTTATGTACCCCTAATCTGCTGCCCCTAACACCGCCGACCCCTATATTATATTTATTAACCCCAAATCTGCCTCCCACAACGTTGCCTCCACCTGCCTACACTTATTAACCCATAATCTGCCGACCGAACAGCACCGCTACTATAATAAAGTTATTAACCCCTAATCCGCCTCACTAACCCTATAATAAATAGTATTAACCCCTAATCTGCCCTCCCTAACATCGCCGACACCTAACTTCAAACATTAACCCCTAATCTGCCGACTGGAGCTCACCGCTATTCTAATAAATGTATTAACCCCTAAAGCTAAGTCTAACCCTAACACTAACACCCCCCTAAATTAAATATAATTTAAATCTAACAAAATAAATTAACTATTATTAAATAAATTATTCCTATTTAAAGCTAAATACTTACCTGTAAAATAAATCCTAATATAGCTACAATATAAATTATATTTATATTATAGCTATTTTAGGATTTATATTTATTTTACAGGTAACTTTGTATTTATTTTAACCAGGTACAATAGCTAAAATAGTTAAAATAATTACAAAATTACCTGTAAAATAAATCCTAACCTAAGTTACAATTAAACCTAACACTACACTATCAATAAATTAATTAAATAAAATACCTACAATTACCTACAATTAAACCTAACACTACACTATCAATAAATTAATTAAATACAATATCTACAAATAAATACAATGAAATAAACTAACTAAAGTACAAAAAATAAAAAAGAACTAAGTTACAAAAAATAAAAAAATATTTACAATATTACAACAATTTTAAACTAATTACACCTACTCTAAGCCCCCTAATAAAATAACAAAGACCCCCAAAATAAAAAAAATGCCCTACCCTATTCTAAATTACTAAAGTTCAAACCTCTTTTACCTTACCAGCCCTGAACAGGGCCCTTTGCGGGGCATGCCCCAATGAATTCAGCTCTTTTGCCTGTAAAAAAAACACATACAATACCCCCCCCCAACAGTACAACCCACCACCCACATACCCCTAATCTAACCCAAACCCCCCTTAAATAAACCTAACACTAAGCCCCTGAAGATCTTCCTACCTTATCTTCACCATACCAGGTTCACCGATCGATCCAGAAGAGCTCCTCCGAAGTCCTGATCCAAGCCCAAGCGGGGGGCTGAAGAGGTCCATGATCCGGCTGAAGTCATCATCCAAGCGGGAGCTGAAGAGGTCCATGATCCGGCTGAAGTCTTCATCCAAGCGGGAGCTGAAGAGGTCCATGATCCTGCTGAAGTGTTCTATCAACGGCATCTTCAATCTTCTTTCTTCGGGAGCCATCATCTTCCAGCCGACGCGGAACATCCTCTTCTCCCGACGCCTACTCGCAGAATGACGGTTCCTTTAAATGACGTCATCCAAGATGGTGTCCCTCGAATTCCGATTGGCTGATAGGATTCTATCAGCCAATCGGAATTAAGGTAGGAATATTCTGATTGGCTGATGGAATCAGCCAATCAGAATCAAGTTCAATCCGATTGGCTGATCCAATCAGCCAATCAGATTGAGCTCGCATTCTATTGGCTGTTCCGATCAGCCAATAGAATGCGAGATCAATCATGGACCTCTTCAGCTCCCGCTTGGATGATGACTTCAGCCGGATCATGGACCTCTTCAGCCCCCCGCTTGGGCTTGGATCAGGATATCGGAGGAGCTCTTCTGGATCAATCGGTGAACCTGGTATGGTGAAGATAAGGTAGGAAGATCTTCAGGGGCTTAGTGTTAGGTTTATTTAAGGGGGGTTTGGGTTAGATTAGGGGTATGTGGGTGGTGAGTTGTAATGTTGGGGGGGGGTATTGTATGTGTTTTTTTTACAGGCAAAAGAGCTGAATTCTTTGGGGCATGCCCCGCAAAGGGCCCTGTTCAGGGCTGGTAAGGTAAAAGAGCTTTGAACTTTAGTAATTTAGAATAGGGTAGGGCATTTTTTTATTTTGGGGGTCTTTGTTATTTTATTAGGGGGCTTAGAGTAGGTGTAATTAGTTTAAAATTGTTGTAATATTTTTCTGATGTTTGTAAATATTTTTTTATTTTTTGTAACTTAGTTCTTTTTTATTTTTTGTACTTTAGTTAGTTTATTTCATTGTATTTATTTGTAGATATTGTATTTAATTAATTTATTGATAGTGTAGTGTTAGGTTTAATTGTAGGTAATTGTAGGTATTTTATGTAATTAATTTATTGATAGTGTAGTGTTAGGTTTAATTGTAACTTAGGTTAGGATTTATTTTACAGGTAATTTTGTAATTATTTTAACTATTTTAGCTATTGTACCTAGTTAAAATAAATACAAAGTTACCTGTAAAATAAATATTAATCCTAAAATAGCTATAATATAAATATAATTTATATTGTATCTATATTATGATTTATTTTACAGGTAAGTATTTAGCTTTAAATAGGAATAATTTATTTAATAAGAGTTAATTTATTTCGTTAGATTTAAATTATATTTAATTTAGGGGGGTGTTAGTGTTAGGGTTAGACTTAGCTTTAGGGGTTAATACATTTATTAGAATAGCGGTGAGCTCCAGTCGGCAGATTAGGGGTTAATGTTTGAAGTTAGGTGTCGGCGATGTTAGGGAGGGCAGATTAGGGGTTAATACTATTTATTATAGGGTTAGTGAGGCGGATTAGGAGTTAATAACTTTATTATAATAGCGGTGCGGTCCGCTCGGCAGATTAGGGGTTAATAAGTGTAGGCAGGTGGAGGCGACGTTGTGGGGGGCAGATTAGGGGTTAATAAATATAATATAGGGGTCGGCGGTGTTAGGGGCAGCAGATTAGGGGTACATAGGGATAATGTAAGTAGCGGCGGTTTACGGAGCGGCAGATTAGGGGTTAAAAATAATATGCAGGGTTCAGCGATAGCGGGGGCGGCAGAATAGGGGTTAATAAGTGTAAGGTTAGGGGTGTTTAGACTCGGGGTACATGTTAGGGTGTTAGGTGCAGACGTAGGAAGTGTTTCCCCATAGACAACAATGGGGCTGCGTTAGGAGCTGAACGCGGCTTTTTTGCAGGTGTTAGGTTTTTTTTCAGCTCAAACAGCCCCATTGTTTTCTATGGGGGAATCGTGCACAAGCACGTTTTTGAGGCTGGCCGCGTCCGTAAGCAACTCTGGTATCGAGAGTTGAAGTTGCGTTAAATATGCTATACGCTCCTTTTTTGGAGCCTAACGCAGCCATTCTGTGGACTCTCAATACAGATTAGGGGTTAAAAATAATATGCAGGGGTCAGCGATAGCGGGGGCGGCAGAATAGGGGTTAATAAGTGTAAGGTAAGGGGTGTTTAGACTCGGGGTACATGTTAGGGTGTTAGGTGCAGACGTAGGAAGTGTTTCCCCATAGACAACAATGGGGCTGCGTTAGGAGCTGAACGCGGCTTTTTTGCAGGTGTTAGGTTTTTTTTCAGCTCAAACAGCCCCATTGTTTTCTATGGGGGAATCGTGCACAAGCACGTTTTTGAGGCTGGCCGCGTCCGTAAGCAACTCTGGTATCGAGAGTTGAAGTTGCGTTAAATATGCTATACGCTCCTTTTTTGGAGCCTAACGCAGCCATTCTGTGGACTCTCAATACCAGAGTTATTTTAAAGGTGCGGCCAGAAAAAAGCCAGCGTTAGCTACGCGGGTCGTTACCGAAAAAACTCTAATTCTAGCCGTTTATTTTATAGGTAAGTATTTAGTTTTAAATAGGAATAATTTATTTAATTGTAGTAATTTTATTTAGTTTTATTTAAATTATATTTAAGTTAGGGGGAGTTTAGACTTAGGGTTAGACTTAGGTTTAGGGGTTAATAAATGTAATATAGTAGCGGCGACGTTGGGGGCGGCAGATTAGGGGTTAATAAACGTAGGTAGGTGTCGGCGATGTTAGGGACAGCAGATTAGGGGTTAATAAAATTTAACTAGTGTTTGCGAGGCAGGAGTGCTGCGGTTTAGGGGTTAATATATTTATTAAAGTGGAGGCGATGTCCGGTCGGCAGATTAGGGGTTAAAAACTTTATTTAAAGGGACACTATACACAAACATTTTCTTTCATGATTAAGGTAGAGAATATTATTTTAAACAACATTCCAATTTACTTCTATTACCTAATTTGCTTTATTCTTTAGATATACTTTAATGAAGAAATAGCGATGCACACGGTGAACCAATCAGAGTAGGCATCTATGTGCAGTTACCAATCAGCAGCTACTAAGCATATCTAGATATGCTTTTCAGTAAAGAATGTCAAGAGAATGAAGCAAAATAGATAATAGAAGTAAATAAGAAAGTTGTTTATAATTGTATGCTCTGTCTAAATCATGAAAGAAAAAATTTGGGTTTCATGTCCCTTTAAGTGTTTGCTATGTGGGGGAGGGCCTCAGTTTTGGGGTTAATAGGTAGTTTATGGGTGTTAGTGTACTTTTTATCACTTTAGTTAAGAGTTTTATGTTACGACATTAGCCTATAAAACTCTTAACTACTGACTTTTAAATGCGGTAGGAGTCTTGACAGGAGAGGGTGTACCGCTCACTTCTTCCAAGATTCGTAATACCGGCGTTAGGCAAATCCCATTAAAAAGATAGAATACACAATTGACGTAAGGGGATTTGCGGTAAGCTCGAGTCACGGAATAAAAGTGAGCGGTACACCTGTACCTGCCAGACTCGTATTACCAGTGGGCATTAAAAAGCAGCGTTGGGACCTCTCAACGCTGCTTTTTAACCCTAACGCAAGACTCGTAATATCATAGTTAGAGAGCAGCAGCGAAAGAAAAAGTTAGAGAAATTGTATGTACATGATGTGATAACAGGGATTGACCATTAGATGACTGTAAATAAAGGTATTGTGTACCGCTTACTTGAATGTCCTGAAGCTCCCTGGGACAAAGGACCCCACCTTCTAAGATACAGTGAGAGGAAGGAAAAAGTCAAATAAAAAGTAGAAAAGAGAGGAATGGCCCACTTTAAAGTTTCAAACAATATTCTAGGGTGATTAAAAAAAATACAATTAAACAACAGAACTAAACAACCCATGTGTTTTGTTTACTATATTTTCACCAGTAGAGTATCTGGTTTGTTTGCCTTTCTTGTGAGATTTCTTATCTTATTTTCTTTTAGGATAAGAATTTTTTCCTCGCTTTTGTAAAATTTATGGTTCATTTAATTTGTCCAGGTATGGTCAGAGGACGTAACTTAGCTTCTTGGTTAAAGCAGTCATTGAGTATGGATTCTAGGAAGCAGGACATTCCTTCAAGAATTTTTTCAGAATTTTAGTAGTTTAGTTTCTACTTTTGTTATTGTTAAATGGATAGCTTTTTGAAGGAAAGTTCTACAGTCTTGTCTACCACTCTATTTGTTCCTTGTCTCGGTTATATGATAGATTGGGATACCAGAGAGGTGAGAGGGACTAAAGCTTGTGCAAGGCGAGGTATATTTGCCTCCTCCTGGTTACCAGGAGTTGAATTCCCAAAAGTAATGGCTTGTGGACTCTCACCACCATGAAAAAAATGAATATATCATGTAAGCATAACTTTGTTTTTGTTGAATATTTTGTTAAAAGTGTGTTGAAAAAAAGTTATGGAACTTTTTCCTTCTTTTAGTGTCATCATTCTAAAAAAGCTGCTTGTAATCCAGCGTAATCCTACAGAAGTGTTTTTATTTAAAAGTTATAATCATTTGTTGCACTTAATACAGAACTGTCAGATGAACTTTAATGTAGGTAGCACAATTTTTGTACAATATAAAAAATGTGTTTTCCTTATGTTCATGTGTGTGTATAATCTATCTATATGATATGATATGATATATATATATATATATATATATATATATATATATATATATATATATATATATATATATATATATATATATATATATATATATATATATATATATATATATATTATAATCCCTCTATTTGTATATGTACTTTATCTTTGTCTCCATAAAACCATTCACAAAAATGTCTTCAGCTTACAGCCTTCCATATAACTACTACTAGTGCAGGATATAAAGAATGCCTTTTAAAATTATTATTATTTTTGCTCATTTCAAGTTGTTTTCTTGATAAAGCAATGAGAATGTTTGAGGTGAAATAGCAGTGATCTTTGACCTATTCCTTTCCAACCAGGTCCCCTGCAGCAAGTAGTTGTTTTTATTAGACCATAAATAAGCTTGTTAGTATGAGAATGAGCTATTGGGGTTTGATGTTAATAAACTGACATCCCCCATCTATAGCTGCCTCCCCCCCCCCCGAGGCCTGAATCCCAGGCCGAGGCCTGTTGGTTACCATGGAAACAGTGTGCCACAAAAGCCTCACTCTCCTGTCCAGAGTGATGGTTGTCATGGAAACCAGGCCAACTAGTGTGGGATCAGAAAGTGGAGGAGGGGGTGAAAAATACACACAGAATGATTGTGATTATACAGCAATAGATAGTTTATAGCAATATGGAGTTGTAGTAACAGTTATATATAATAAGATATTTGATAGGATCTAATAGAGCGTTTACGCTTGTTGGGGGGAGGATTTAACTTATTTATCTTATACTTTATTTCCTCCCTCTTAATCATGATAAATCTTATTTTCAAAAGCAGCCTTTTAGTATGTTATTTCTTAAAGGGACAGTTTACCCAAACATTTTCTCCCCCTTAAATTGTTCTGAATAATCAATTTTACCTGCTGGAGTGTATTAAATTGTTTACAAGTAGCTCCATTACCCCTATTTCTGCATTTGAAATAGATGATTTTGCCTGTGGTATCCACACCTATACTGAAAGTTTTTATACTGGAGTCAAGGCAATTGATAAGCCTATGTAAACACAGCCAGCAGAAGAAATTACACTCCCAGTGGGGTGCAGGATAGTTAAGTAATAAAATGTTAATTTTCCACTGTTCTCTCTAAGTATTGGGCTTTGGTTTACAAGGAAGCAATTGTGTGTACACAAAGTGATAACATAATGAGATCTGATATTAGCTCAACCCATTCTAATAGGCTGTGGTTTAAAAGCACAAAACAAACTAATTCATATACACAAATAAACCTGAATATGCAATTTCTTATACATTTTATACCCTGCAGCTAATAAACAAAAGTAATTGAAAATACATTAATGGAAAAACAATTTTACAGTGCATGGTCCCTTTAATAGTGTTCCCCCTAGATCAGTATTTTTCTTAGTGTGAGGCGGGCCTTCCCAGGGGCGCTGGAGCATATAAGGGGAGGCGCGGGAGCGGTGACACTTCGCACTATCCTAGAGAAATCACAAGTAGCAGCTGACATGGCAAAAAGTAGAACATTTTTTAATAACCGACAATGACACTTGCCATGTCGTGGCACTAAGGTCGAACTCGCTCAGAGATTGCATTGTGTTTGTTATTTTGATCAGTTACTTACATTTATCCCAGGACTAACAAACATGCAAATTGAAATGTGAATGAAGCATTCTTTTGGTTAAGCAGAATCAGCTTTTGAGAGCTGGGTGTGAACAATGAATCAGATGTAAATTCCCCAAATTTAAACTAAAAGTAAATGTTACTTTATTTTTTCTCTTTAAAGAAAATTGTAACATCTATTATAGGGGGGCATTGTCTTGTAAATTTTGTCAGAGGGGAGGCCTAGCGCCTAACCCCTGCACTTGATTGCTTTCTGCATAAGAATTAGCATTGGCATGCTGCTTTTGTATAGCACTGTAGAATAGATTATACTATAATTACAGTGAAGAGGTTAAATGTAAAGCTTCTTATGTTCTTTGTGTTGTTGTGGTATTCTTTTATCCTTATGTCATTCAGTTTCTAATTATCTGAAATGAAAGCAGCAAATGAGAATTAATGTGAGGTCTCTCCGTATATTTCATCTCCCGCTACTCATATTACAATGTGTCCTGCTCTCTCCTGACCTTATTAAATATTGGCCAACTGCAGACAAATTCAGCTCCTCTTCACACCAACGACACATTTTAATTGTGCAGCTGCCACTATCTATTCATCATGGGAAGTAATCTCATACAAAAAGAAGTGACAAGCTACCACACTGCTTGCTGTATAACTGTGTCACCCAAGACACACTTCAGGTCTTATACTCTAGCTCCCTCCTATCTGGGTCAAATATGTGAGGGCAGAGTCAATATACAGTATCTCTTTCCTGCAAATGAGTCTCAGAGTGTCCCAGTTGCTCTTTTGACTTGACAGACTTGTTCTCACTATTTCTCCCTATTTCCGTGTTTCAAAGGAACAGTTACGGCTAGATTTAGAGTTCGGCGGTAGCCGTCAAAACCAGCGTTAGAGGCTCCTAACGCTGGTTTTGGCCGCCCGCTGGTATTTGGAGTCAGTGATTAAAGGGTCTAACGCTCACTTTACAGCCGCGACTTTTCCATACCGCAGATCCCCCTACGCCATTTGCGTAGCCTATCTTTTCAATGGGATCTTTCTAACGCTGGTATTTAGAGTCGTTTCTGCAGTGAGCGTTAGAGCTCTAACGACAAGATTCCAGCCGCCTGAAAAAAGCAGGAGTTAAGAGCTTTCTGGCTAACGCCGGTTTATAAAGCTCTTAACTACTGTACCCTAAAGTACACTAACACCCATAAACTACCTATGTACCCCTAAACCGAGGTCCCCCCACATCGCCGCCACTCGATTAAAATTTTTAACCCCTAATCTGCCGACCGCCACCTACGTTATACTTATGTACCCCTAATCTGCTGCCCCTAACCCCGCCGACCCCTATATTATATTTATTAACCCCTAACTTGCCCCACACAACGTCGCCGCAAGCTACTTAAAATAATTAACCCCTAATCTTCCGACCGCAAAGCGCCGCCACCTACGTTATCCCTATGTACCCCTAATCTTCTGCCCCTAACATCGCCGACCCCTATGTTATATTTATTAACCCCTAATCTGCCCCCCACAACGTCGCCGACACCTACCTACACTTATTAACCCCTAATCTGCCGAGCGGACCTGAGCGCTACTATAATAAAGTTATTAACCCCTAATCCGCCTCACTAACCCTATCATAAATAGTATTAACCCCTAATCTGCCCTCCCTAACATCGCCGACACCTACCTTCAATTATTAACCCCTAATCTGCCGACCGGAGCTCACCGCTATTCTAATAAATGTATTAACCCCTAAAGCTAAGTCTAACCCTAACACTAACACCCCCCTAAGTTAAATATAATTTTTATCTAACGAAATAAATTAACTCTTATTAAATAAATGATTCCTATTTAAAGCTAAATACTTACCTGTAAAATAAATCCTAATATAGCTACAATATAAATTACATTTATATTATAGCTATTTTAGGATTAATATTTATTTTACAGGTAACTTTGTATTTATTTTAACCAGGTACAATAGCTATTAAATAGTTAAGAACTATTTAATAGTTACCTAGTTAAAATAATTACAAATTTACCTGTAAAATAAATCCTAACCTAAGATATAATTAAACCTAACACTACCCTATCAATAAAATAATTAAATAAACTACCTACAATTACCTACAATTAACCTAACACTACACTATCAATAAATTAATTAAACACAATTGCTACAAATAAATACAATTAAATAAACTATCTAAAGTACAAAAAATAAAAAAGAACTAAGTTACAGAAAATAAAAAAATATTTACAAACATAAGAAAAATATTACAACAATTTTAAACTAATTACACCTACTCTAAGCCCCCTAATAAAATAACAAAGACCCCCAAAATAAAAAATTCCCTACCCTATTCTAAATTTAAAAAGTTACAAGCTCTTTTACCTTACCAGCCCTGAACAGGGCCCTTTGCGGGGCATGCCCCAAGAAGTTCAGCTCTTTTGCCTGTAAAAGAAAACATACAATACCCCCCCCCCCAACATTACAACCCACCACCCACATACCCCTAATCTAACCCAAACCCCCCTTAAATAAACCTAACACTAAGCCCCTGATGATCTTCCTACCTTGTCTTCACCATGCCAGGTTCACCGATCCGTCCTGGCTCCAAGATCTTCATCCAACCCAAGCGGGGGTTGGCGATCCATAATCCGGTGCTCCAAAGTCTTCCTCCTATCCGGCAAGAAGAGGACATCCGGACCGGCAAACATCTTCTCCAAGCGGCATCTTCTATGTTCTTCCATCCGATGACGACCGGCTCCATCTTGAAGACCTCCAGCGCGGATCCATCCTCTTCTTCCGACGACTAGACGACGAATGACGGTTCCTTTAAGGGACGTCATCCAAGATGGCGTCCCTCGAATTCCGATTGGCTGATAGGATTCTATCAGCCAATCGGAATTAAGGTAGGAATTTTCTGATTGGCTGATGGAATCAGCCAATCAGAATCAAGTTCAATCCGATTGGCTGATACAATCAGCCAATCAGATTGAGCTCGCATTCTATTGGCTGTTCCGATCAGCCAATAGAATGCGAGCTCAATCTGATTGGCTGATTGGATCAGCCAATCGGATTGAACTTGATTCTGATTGGCTGATTCCATCAGCCAATCAGAAAATTCCTACCTTAATTCCGATTGGCTGATAGAATCCTATCAGCCAATCGGAATTCGAGGGACGCCATCTTGGATGACGTCCCTTAAAGGAACCGTCATTCGTCGTCTAGTCGTCGGAAGAAGAGGATGGATCCGCGCTGGAGGTCTTCAAGATGGAGCCGGTCGTCATCGGATGGAAGAACATAGAAGATGCCGCTTGGAGAAGATGTTTGCCGGTCCGGATGTCCTCTTCTTGCCGGATAGGAGGAAGACTTTGGAGCACCGGATTATGGATCGCCAACCCCCGCTTGGGTTGGATGAAGATCTTGGAGCCAGGACGGATCGGTGAACCTGGCATGGTGAAGACAAGGTAGGAAGATCATCAGGGGCTTAGTGTTAGGTTTATTTAAGGGGGGTTTGGGTTAGATTAGGGGTATGTGGGTGGTGGGTTGTAATGTTGGGGGGGGGGGTATTGTATGTTTTCTTTTACAGGCAAAAGAGCTGAACTTCTTGGGGCATGCCCCGCAAAGGGCCCTGTTCAGGGCTGGTAAGGTAAAAGAGCTTGTAACTTTTTAAATTTAGAATAGGGTAGGGAATTTTTTATTTTGGGGGTCTTTGTTATTTTATTAGGGGGCTTAGAGTAGGTGTAATTAGTTTAAAATTGTTGTAATATTTTTCTTATGTTTGTAAATATTTTTTTATTTTCTGTAACTTAGTTCTTTTTTATTTTTTGTACTTTAGATAGTTTATTTAATTGTATTTATTTGTAGCAATTGTGTTTAATTAATTTATTGATAGTGTAGTGTTAGGTTAATTGTAGGTAATTGTAGGTAGTTTATTTAATTATTTTATTGATAGGGTAGTGTTAGGTTTAATTATAACTTAGGTTAGGATTTATTTTACAGGTAAATTTGTAATTATTTTAACTAGGTAACTATTAAATAGTTCTTAACTATTTAATAGCTATTGTACCTGGTTAAAATAAATACAAAGTTACCTGTAAAATAAATATTAATCCTAAAATAGCTATAATATAAATGTAATTTATATTGTAGCTATATTAGGATTTATTTTACAGGTAAGTATTTAGCTTTAAATAGGAATCATTTATTTAATAAGAGTTAATTTATTTCGTTAGATAAAAATTATATTTAACTTAGGGGGGGTGTTAGTGTTAGGGTTAGACTTAGCTTTAGGGGTTAATACATTTATTAGAATAGCGGTGAGCTCCGGTCGGCAGATTAGGGGTTAATAATTGAAGGTAGGTGTCGGCGATGTTAGGGAGGGCAGATTAGGGGTTAATACTATTTATGATAGGGTTAGTGAGGCGGATTAGGGGTTAATAACTTTATTATAGTAGCGCTCAGGTCCGGTCGGCAGATTAGGGGTTAATAAGTGTAGGCAGGTGTCGGCGACGTTGTGGGGGGCAGATTAGGGGTTAATAAATATAACATAGGGGTCGGCGATGTTAGGGCAGCAGATTAGGGGTACATAGGGATAACGTAGGTGGCGGCGGTTTACGGAGCGGCAGATTAGGGGTTAAAAGTGTAATGCAGGGGTCAGCGATAGCGGGGGCGGCAGATTAGGGGTTAATAAGTGTAAGGTTAGGGGTGTTTAGACTCGGGGTACATGTTAGAGTGTTAGGTGCAGACGTAGGAAGTGTTTCCCCATAGGAAACAATGGGGCTGCGTTAGGAGCTGAACGCTGCTTTTTTGCAGGTGTTAGGTTTTTTTTCAGCTCAAACAGCCCCATTGTTTCCTATGGGAGAATCGTGCACGAGCACGTTTTTGAGGCCGGCCGCGTCCGTAAGCAACTCTGGTATCGAGAGTTGTATTTGCGGTAAAAATGCTCTACGCTCCTTTTTTGGAGCCTAACGCAGCATTTGTTTGAACTCTCGATACCAGAGTTAAATTTATGGTGCGGCCAGAAAAAAACCCGCGGAGCGTTAACAGCCCTTTTACCGCCGAACTCTAAATCTAGCCGTATGTATCTTATAGTTTTTTTCTTGTGTGTTCTAAATTTTTTATGAAATTTGCTGAACTGGCTTCATTTTACATGGGGTATGAGAGACCTCTTATCCCAGAGCCTTCTCCTATTGGTCACTGTGTCATGCTTCTGAACGAAAAGCAAATGCATTGTACCCTAGTTTATTCCTGCCTGTGTCACTTTGTCACCCAGCCTGGGACACATTTCCTATACCTCCATCATGTCCTCTCACCCTACAAGAGAGGATCAGACTTCATTTGTTGTAATTCCTGAATGAAAGTGGATTAAAGAAACAGATAAAAGTATTTTTATACATTCATTAGAAATTACTACATTTTGATTGCATAAAAAAAGAATTGCTTTAATGGCATTTAAACCTGCCAATTTATTAGCAAAATTTGTAGTCCAGGTGCACACCCCTTAAACGGACAGTAAAGTCAAAAGGAATCTTTCATGATTCAAACAGATCATGTAATTTTAAAAAAGCTTTTTAATTTACTTTTATTATTATATTTGCTTCATTCTTTTGGTATAATTTGATGAAGAGTAAAACTAGGTAGGCTCATGGGTGTGTCTTTAACAATCTATCAGCAAGATTACACTAAACCGGGTGCCTAAATAATGCAAAAAAATGAGCAGTATCGCACTCTCCATAGTGCTACCATTACAAGTTACTGAAAAACCTTCTTTTGTTGTACGAAATGGTGCGATAAGCTCCATACCGCACAAAGTCCAAGGCCTGACTTGACGTGCTCGTGCACATTTTCCCCCATAGACATCAATGGAAAGAAAATGTTAGAAAAAAATCAGCCAATAGAATTTAAACAGCTTGGTTGATTTTAATTTTTCAGCAAATAGGAATGCAACAGTACCCCAATATAAAAGGGGTACCTTGCATTCAAGCTTCAGTGTGCGGTGGTGATCGCATGAAGAGGAGGCTCCGTGCTGGATGTCGTCGTCGCCTGTCCTGGTCAGCTCTGCGCCACCACAGCTCCGCGCCACCACAGCTCCGCGCCACCACAGCTCCCCGCCACAGGGATGAAGATGGACGTTATCGCCGCCTGGATGAAGACTTCTCACCACCTGGATGAAGATGGATGTCCAGACTTCAGGAACTATCTATGAGTAGATTTTCTGGGGTTAGTTTTTTTTTTTTTTTTTAGGTGTTTTTTTTATTTTTTTTATTTTAATGGGCATGCTCATACAAATGCCCCTTTAGGGGCAATGGGTAGCTTATTTTTTTTTAGACTTAGGTTTTTTTTTATTTTGGGGGGTTGGTTGGGTGGGGGGGTTACTTATAGTTTATTGATAGATTAGAGGGTGTTTTTTTATTTTGGGGTGTCTTTTTTGTTTTTATAGGGCTATTAGATTAGGTTTCATTTTATTATTTTGGATAATTTCATTTATTATTTTTGTAATCTTATTTTTTTTATTTTTTGTAATTTTAGTGTTTTTTGTTTTTTGTAATGTTAGATTATTTTTAATTTTCGTAATTTAGTGTTAATTTTTTTGTAATGTTAAGTTTTTTATTTTTTCATAGTTTTAGGATTTTTTTATTTAGTAATGTTAGTTTTTTTGTAATTTTTAGTTTATTTAATTTGTTTTAAATAGTAATGTTAGGTTAATTTATTGTTTAATCTTAGTTTTTTTTAATTTCACAGGTAAGTTTTTATTTATTTTAAGGTAGTTATATTGTTCTTAGGTTTAAGGGTTAATAGTTTAATTCAGTGTTTTGCGATGTGGGGGGCAGTGGTTAAGGGGTTAATAATTTAAGTTTAGTATTATCGATGTAGGGGGGGGCGGCAATTTAGGGGTTAATAGATTTATTTTAGTAGTTGCGATGTGGGGGGCAGGCAGTTTAGGGGTTAATTGATTTGTTATAGTAGTAGCGATGTGGGGGGTTAGGGGTTAATAGGTTTATTTAGCTAGCGTTATACCCCGACTGCACACCCTGTAATACGGGCACAATGAAAATCCCACATTCAAAAAATGTTTTGAGTGCGGAATGGAGAGTTGCTTATAGGCTAAAATGCTAGCGGTATAGCTGTACCGCCGCGACTTGTAATATGGGAGACCTGCATATTCCGCGCGCAAAGGCCAATTTTTCAGGGGTATAAACTTGTAATTTTGCTGTATGACAACAGTGTTATACAACAATGTATAACTTTTCTACAAATATTGTTTTGCGAACACTGCTGACATAGGGCGCTACAGCAGCAGTGTGACAGGAAAAGAAGGGTCTACAAATAATATTGCTGGGGAGTTTAAAAATAGGTGAGGAAAAATAAAACTTGTGGAGTACGGATTTAGAAAAATGATTGTACAAAATAAAGGAAATAAGAAATGCATTTTTAAGGTAGTATTTCAAGGATGCATGATTTCATTTAAAAAACAAACAAACAAAAAACAAATGCACAGCCTAAATAAAAATTACTCTGATTAATTAAGAAATTGAAAAATAAAATTAAGAAAGACATAATAATAATAATAATAATAATAATAATAATAATAATAATAATAATGGGATATTTGAGGGCATTTGGAGGGGCACCGCTCTCACTGTCCCAATGGACCAGAGACCACTGTCCTCAGGTCTTGCAAATTTGATAAAAGAAATACATTGAAAAGCTTTTCTTTTTTAAAACTGCATGATGTGTCTAAACCAGGAAAGTTTAATTTTTACTTTATTTTCCCTTTAAGTGGCCTCTTTAGTATTGTTTGCTGTAGATGCAGATATAAATTAGCTCCTGCGCATATCAAGGAAACAATATGGAGCATGCAGGAGGGTCTGAATTCCATTTAATGCACCTCACCTTCCTAAGGAAAAAAAAAAAAAACATTTTTAGAATTCAATTACAGGAAAACTAAGAAAAATAGAGTAAAGTATCAAAGCCTACCTAAAATTAGTCAAGCCTCTGGATAAACTTTTACATAACCCAGTCATTCTTAATTGATTTTTTTTTGTTCTTCTGCCTTAGGCAAACTACTTTAAAATCTCCTACCCCTTAAAATTATATTCATAGGTAATGTTAGTACTAAGGTCTTAGGGCTCCGTGTACGTGCGAGCCTGCTTTCTGCAATGTAAGAAGCAGCGGTCATCAGACCGCTGCTTATTACATTCTTCGCCACCTCTGAGGTGATTGGCAGGCCCTTCTCTCATGCGATTGCGTGTAATGATACATAGGACAGCAGACAAACAGGTTTTTAATGTGCACCTGAGAATTGTTAATATAAAGCAATATGAATCTGGAAAGTAATATAGGATAAGGGCTGACAAAAACTTAAATAGTTTCTAAATAATCTGTAACAGTACAACTAAAAATTACAGAGTAATGACAAAAGATAGTTTTATCTAGGCATGAGTACACTTGGTTCAAAATATGTGTACACTTAAAGGGACATACTCATACGCTAAATAACTTGAAACTAATGCAGTATAACTGTAAAAAGCTGACCGGAAAATATCGCCTTAGCATCTCTATGTAGAAAAGGAAGATATTTTACCTCACAATTTCCTCAGCTCAGCAGAGTAAGTTCTGTGTAAAAAGTTATACTTAGCTGCAGCTCAGCTGCAGGTAAAAATAAAAATGAAGAAATGAACAGCAGCCAATCAGCATCAACAGTGCTGAGGTCATGAACTCTTTTACTGTGATCTCATAAGATTTCACTTAACTCTCATGAGATTTCATTGTAAACTTCCTTACACTGAATAGGGAAATAAGATGAGTGTGCACAAAAGCTCGCTCCTTCCGCTGTCCCGGGACAGACATATTGATTTGCTGCTTAGAAGTCCTTTACAATGGGATGTGGCTACTGAGAAACTTTTGAGGTAACATATCTTTTTTTTTACATAGAGATGTCCAGGTGATATTTTCTAGTCAGCTTTTTACAGCTATACTGCATCACTTTCAAGTGTTTAAACATTTGGGTATTATGGCCCTTTAATCAAAATAGTCTGATCTTGACTAAGTCAATCCCCAAGACCCTGAAATTCTATAAGCACATGATTTTGACAATGCTAGTAAAATTGTATTTCCTTTAATGTGTTTTTAAATGACTTGTAATACCAGCTTTATATTAAAAAATGCATAAATAAAAAGAGAGAAGAGCTCAATCTGGGAACGGACAATAGCATAATAGCTTATTCTATGGCTAGTTACCACCCAAGAAGCAGCCTCATTTTGCTCAACATGTGCCTTTCACAGAGAAGAACTTTCCTGTAGCATATCAGTCTGATCCTGACTTAACAGTACAGTCCAGCCGTGAAATACCAGACAATCCCTCTCTGAACAAGAGAAACGGCAAAACACCAGATGTACATTTCGGCCTAGTGTGGGCCTCGTCAGTGAGGTGCAGCCATATCCCTCTAGGCACACTGAGCAATGGGTCCACGTCTGGATTCCCGCATCACGCTTAGGGAAGTCTCCCCCCCCCCACCCCGAGAGTGTTTTTTTCTAAACCTTTGTGTTTACATAGCTTTTCTATAACCACTAAGTATTGAAATGTGATTATAATTAATGATACAACAGACAAAAGCAGCTATGTAAAATGAAAAAATCAAGGTAAAGCAGATGTTTGTAAACAACTTAATACACTCCAGCAGGTAAAATGGATTATTGGGAACACATTAAATGGACAGTCTAGTCAAAATAAAACTTTCATGATTCAGATAGTGCATGCAATTTTAAACAACTTTCCAATCTACTTTTATCTTCAAATTTGCTTTCTTCTATTGGTATTCTTTGTGGAAAGCTAAACCTATGTAGGCTCATATGCTAATATCTAAGTTGTTGAACTGCCCCTTATCTCAGTGCACAGTTTTTGACAGTTAGACACTTCTAGTTCATGTGTGTCATATAGATAAACATTGTGCTCACACCCGTGGAGTTATTTAAGAATCAGCACTGATTGGCTAAAATGCATGTCTTTTGAAAGAATTGAGATAAGGGAGCAGTCTGCAGAGGCTTAGAAACTAGGTAATCACAGAGGTAAAAAGTGTACAGTCCTGGCCAAAAGTTTTGAGAATGACACAAATATTAATTTTCACAAAGTCTGCTGCTTCAGTGTTTTTAGATATTTTTGTCAGATGTTACTATGGTATACTGAAGTATAATTACAAGTATTTCATAAGTGTCAAAGGCTTTTATTGACAATTACATTAAGTTTATGCAAAGAGTCAATATTTGCAGTGTTGACCCTTCTTTTTCAAGACCTCTGCAACTCACCCTGTCATGCTGTCAATCAACTTCTGGGCCACATCCTGACTGATGGCAGCCCTTTCTTGCATAATCAATGCTTGGAGCTTGTCAGAATATGTGGGGGGGGGGGGAGGTTGTTCACCCGTCTCTTGACCACAAGTTCTCAATGGGATTAAGGTCTTAGGAGTTTCCTGGCTATGGACCCAAAATTTTGATGTTTTGTTCCCTAAGCCACTTAGTTATCACTTTTGCCTTATGGCAAGGTGCTCCATCATGCTGGAAAAGGCATTGTTCGTCACCAAACTGTTCTTGGATGGTTAGGAAAAGTTGCTCTTGGAGGATGTTTTTGTACCATTCTTTATTCATGGCTGTGTTCTTAGGCAAAATTGTGAGTGAGCTCAATTCCTTGGCTGAGAAGCAACCACACACATAAATGGTTTCAGGATGCTTTACTGTTGTTAGGACACAGGACAGATGGTAGCGCTCACCTTTTCTTCTCCGGACAAGGTTTTTTTCAGATGCCCCAAGCAATCGGAAAGGGAATTCATCAGAGAAAATGACTTTACCCCAATCCTCAGCAGTCCAATCCCTGTAACTTTTGCAGAATATCAGTCTGTCCCTGATGTTTTTCCTGGAGAGAAGTGTCTTTTTTGCTGCCCTTCTCGACACCAGGCCATCATCCAAAAGTTTTCGCCTCACTGTGCGTGCAGATGCACTCACACCTGCCTGCTGCCATTCCTGAGCAAGCTCTGCACTGGTGGTGCCCCTATCCCGCACTTGAATCAACATTAGGAGACGGTCCTGGTGCTTGCTGGACTTTCTTGGGCGACCTGAAGCCTTCTTCACAACAATTGAACTGCTCTCCTTGAAGTTCTTGATGATTCGGTAAATGGTTGATTTAGGTGCAATCTTAGTAGCAGCAATATCCTTGCCTGTGAATCCCTTTTTGTGGAAAGCAATGATAACTGCATGTGTTTCCTTGCAGGTAACCATGGTTAACAGAGGAAGAACAATGTTTTCAAGCACCAACCTCCTTTTAAAGCTTCCATTATTTTATTCTAACTCAATCAGCATGACAGAGTGGTCTTCAGCCTTGTCCTTGTCAACACTGACACTTATGTTAACGAGACAATCACTGACATGATGTCAGCTGGTCCTTTTGTGGCAGGGCTGAAATGCAGTGGAAATGTTTTTTTGTGGATTAAGATCATTTTCATGGCAAAGAGGGAATTTGCAATTAATTGCAATTGATCTGATCACTCTTCATAACATTCTGGAGTACATGCAAATAGCCATTATAAAAACTGAGGCAGCAGACTTTGTGAAAATTAATATTTGTGTCATTCTCAAAACTTTTTGCCAGGACTGTATTAATTTAACAGTGTTGGTTATGCAAAACAGGAGAATGGGTAATAAAGGGATTTTCTATCATTTTAAACAATAAAAGTTCTGGAGTACACTTGCCCTTTAAAGGAGAGAAAAAAGATCACAGTACACTGTAAGTTTAAGACATAGTGCTTATGTTAATAATGTGTTATAGAGCTTCTGTGTGGTTTTGTATTTTGGGAGAAAAATAAATAAGTGTTCCGATGTCTATTAATCTTATAAATTATTTTGGGTATCAAGCCCTTCCAACGATTTATCCTGTTAAAATGTTAAGAATGGAGAACAGAGAATAAACCTGCATCAATGAGCATTATTGGTCAACAATGTAATATTTACTTTATATAGAACCACATAAAACAGCTTTTTAAGAAGTAAATTTAGAAAAAAAAATTAATTGGATATACTTGTAGCTCAAATACTGGCCTATGCCTTTTAAAGGTCAATATAGTTTGATGGATAATTGTTTTTGTAGATAACCAAACTTTTATTAAATATATATACATTATATATATTGTTACAAGCAGTTACCTTTTATGAGAAACATTTTTGACATAAAATAATAATTATAATAACTATGCAGAAAAAGGGTTGTTGCTATATTGGTCCCACAGAGAATATTCATTTAGTAGATTGTGATACCTTTTAATGGACCAACAATTTTTTTTTTTTTTTTATTCCATAAGCTTTCATGCCCTCACAGGTCTCTTCTTCAGATGTAGATAATATGCATTCTTTTGATCTTTAATTATTTTTTAAAAAAAAATGTAAATATGTTGAAGTTACATTTTTTAAAATAAATTTATTGTATAAAGAAATAATCATAAGATAGTTTTCATATTATTACTTTTGTTTATACCTAATGAAAAATATTTAATAAAATGAGGCACTACATTTATATGTTTACCTAAGCTACTAACCCAAAGAATATAAAAAGTAACATTCACCTAGATTACAAGCTTTGCGCTATAGATGGTGCGAAATGAACGCAACAAAAGTTGCGTTATTTCACCCTTCATAGCGCTGCCATTACAAGCTTTTGAAAAGCCTCCTTGTGCGTGCGATATGGTGGCGATGAGCTAGCATAAACCTCAAGTCTAAACACCGCTAATCTGCCGCCCCCGACATCGACGACACCTAAATAAAGTTATTAACGCCTAATCTGCCGCTCCCGACATTGCCGCCACCTAAATAAAGTTATTAACCCCTATTCCGCCGCCCCCCCACATCGCCGCCACTATAATAAAGTTATAAACCTCTATTCCCCCACACCCTAACATCGCCCACACTATAATAAAGATATTGACCCCTATTCCGCCGCTCCTCGACATCGCCGCCACTAAATAAAGTTATTAACCCCTAAACCTCTGGGCTCCCACATTACCGCCACTAAATAAACATATTAATCCCTAAACCGCCAGCCCCCCACATCGCAAAAAATTAATTAAACTATTAACCCCTAAACCTAACAACCCCCTAACTTTATATTAAAATGACAATATCCCTATCTTAAAATAAATAAAAACTTACCTGTGAAATTAAAAAACCTAAGTTTAAACTATATATTAAACTAACGTTACCATTATGCTAAAATTAAAATAACTACAAATTAAATAAACTAAATTACACGTTAAAAAGACTACCACTACTAAAAAAAATTTTTTCTACAATTACAAAAAATAAAAAATACTAAATTACAAAAAATAAAAACCACTAAATTACGAAAAATAGCAAACGAAATTATCCAAAATAAAAACCAATTACACCTAATCTAATAGCCCTATAAAAATAAAAAAGCCCCTCCAAAATAAAAAAAAAACCCAACTACCAATATTCCTTAAAAGGGCCATTTGTAGGGCATTGCCCTAAAGAAATCAGCTCTTTTCCCTGTAAAATAATACAAAGACCCCCCAACAGTAAAACCCACCACCCAACCAACCCCCCAAAATAAAAAACCTAACTCTAACAAAAACCTAAGCTACCCATAACCCTGAAAAGGGCATTTGTATGGGCATTGCCATTAAAGGGCATTCAGCTCTTTTACCTTGGCCTAAAAAAGGGCATTTAGCTCTTTTAAGATAGCCCAAACACTAATCTTAAAAAAACCCACCCAAAAAAAGTTTTAAAAAAACCTAACACTAACCCCCAATGATCCACTTACAGTTTTTGAAGTCCGGAAACCCAGGCAGCAAAGTCTTCATCCAGGCGGCGAGGTCTTCATCCAGGCGGCGAGGTCTTCATCCATCCAGGTGGCGTCTTCTATCTTCATCCAGGTGGCATCTTCTATCTTCAGAGAAAAGAGCTGATTTCTTAAGGGCAATGCCCTACAAAAAGCCCTTTTAATGGCTATTGGTAGCTTATTGTAGTCTAGGTTTTTATTTTATTTTGGGGGGCTTTTTTATTTTTATAGGGCTATTAGATTAGGTGTGATAAATAAAGAAAGTTCCAACGGAGCCAAAGTGATAATGAAATAAAATCACTTTATTCCTTAAAAAAGTATTAGGAGATACAAAACCATGTGGTTAGGCAGTTAGCATGGCTGAGTCTGACCGGTTTCGGTCGTATTGACCGTAATCATAGAATAGCACCTGTAGGGAGGTGTTGCCTTTTATGCTGAACACACAATGATTTAATTGGTTAAAAACAAGTGTCAACATTTAACCCTTTTGAGACTTACAATCATTTACATATACACATTATACAAAGTAATTGAATAACAATTAAATAGTAATGATAATGGACATTAGAAGGTGACCCAATGTTATGTTAGCATAGATACTAGAGAATAAATATATATAAGACTTCCAAAACTGTCAAAAGTCATTATTACACCCACCACAGAATACATAGTGAGTGAAATAACTCAATTTATCCATAAATAAAGCTTATTGCACTTCTTATTGAATACAAAGAAATACTACTGTGTGATGTTAAACAAAAGATTGTAAATATAGAAACAGAAATGTCTAAATTTACTAGCTGTGAAATCTATGCTAAGTTTGACCAGATTTTTAAGCAAACCATGGAGGAATCCAAGAAACTGGTAATACAAACAAAGCATACCAAGTTTCTAAGAGACCAAAAGGATTACTCACTAGATATTGTTTATGTCTGGAGACGCAAACAACGCAGTAAGATTTGGTACAATCAAGACAATAATGAGAAACCACAGTTTAGCAATAAGCCTAATAAAAATAAAAATAAGAATAAACGGAGGAGATACTATAGACGCAGCAAACAGTCAAACTAAGATGCAGGTCTAGACTCAGCAAGTAATCTTAAATAGATCACATTTTCTGATTCTGATAATGATTTGACCGATGAGGATAGATTTGCATCTAGCTTTGAAGGTACCTCAGGGGGAGATGATTCTAACTCTGAACCAGATATAATAGTTACTATGCCTAAATTAACGGTGAGTACTAATCCACAAAAGGGCATACTAAAGGGACACCTCAGTCAGGGAGCAAGACCTAAAACTACAGGGAGTGCAGAATTATTAGGCAAATGAGTATTTTGACCACATCATCCTCTTTAAGCATGTTGTCTTACTCCAAGCTGTATAGGCTCGAAAGCCTACTACCAATTAAGCATATTAGGTGATGTGCATCTCTGTAATGAGAAGGGGTGTGGTCTAATGACATCAAAACCCTATATCAGGTGTGCATAATTATTAGGCAACTTCCTTTCCTTTGGCAAAATGGGTCAAAAGAAGGACTTGACAGGTTCAGAAAAGTCAAAAATAGTGAGATATCTTGCAGAGGGATGAAGCACTCTTAAAATTGCAAAGCTTCTGAAGCGTGACCATCGAACAATCAAGCGTTTCATTCAAAATAGTCAACAGGGTTGAAAGAAGCGTGTGGAAAAACCAAGGCGCAAAATAACTGCCCATGACCTGAGAAAAGTCAAGCGTGCAGCTGCCAACATCACTGGAGTGCCCAAAAGCACAAGGTGTGCAATACTCAGAGACATGGCCAATTTAAGAAAGGCTGAAAGACGACCACCACTGAACAAGACACACAAGCTGAAACGTCAAGACTGGGCCAAGAAATATCTCAAGACTGATTTTTCTAAGGTTTTATGGACTGATGAAATGAGAGTGAGTCTTGATGGGCCAGATGGATGGGGCCATGGCTGGATTGGTAAAGGGCAGAGAGCTCCAGTCCGAATCAGACACCAGCAAGGTGGAGGTGGAGTACTGGTTTGGGCTGGTATCATCAAAGATGAGCTTGTGGGGCCTTTTCGGGGTGAGGATGGAGTCAAGCTCAACTCCCAGTCCTACTGCCAGTTTCTGGAAGACACCTTCTTCAAGCAGTGGTACAGGAAGAAGTCTGCATCCTTCAAGAAAAACATGATTTTCATGCAGGACAATGCTCCATCACACGTGTCCAAGTACTCCACAGCGTGGCTGGCAAGAAAGGGTATAAAAGAAGAAAATCTAATGACATGGCCTCCTTGTTCACCTGATCTGAACCCCCTTGAGAACCTGTGGTCCATCATCAAATGTGAGATTTACAAGGAGGGAAAACAGTACACCTCTCTGAACAGTGTCTGGGAGGCTGTGGTTGCTGCTGCACGCAATGTTGATGGTGAACAGATCAAAACACTGACAGAATCCATGGATGGCAGGCTTTTGAGTGTCCTTGCAAAGAAAGGTGGCTATATTGGTCACTGATTTGTTTTTGTTTTGTTTTTGAATGTCAGAAATGTATATTTGTGAATGTTGAGATGTTATATTGGTTTCACTGGTAAAAATAAATAATTGAAATGGGTATATATTTGTTTTTTGTTAAGTTGCCTAATAATTATGCACATTAATAGTCACCTGCACACACAGATATCCCCCTAAAATAGCTATAACTAAAAACAAACTAAAAACTACTTCCAAAACTATTCAGCTTTGATATTAATGAGTTTTTTAGGTTCATTGAGAACATGGTTGTTGTTCAATAATAAAATTAATCCTCAAAAATACAACTTTTCTAATAATTCTGCACTCCCTGTATAATTAATAATTATATTGTAGCTATTTTAGGATTTATATTTATTTTACAGGCAAATTTGTATTTATTTTAACTAGGTACAATAGCTATTAAATAGTTAATAACTATTTAATAGCTACCTAGTTAAAATAATTTCAAAATTACCTGTAAAATAAATCCTAACCTAAGTTACAAATGCACCTAACACTACACTATCAATAAATTAATTAAATACATTAACTACAATTATCTAAACTAAAATAAAATTAAATAAACTAAACTATAGTACAAAAACAAACACTAAATTACAAAAAATAAAAAAATATTACAAGAATTTTAAGCTAATTACACCTAATCTAAGCCCCCTAATAAAATAAAAAAGCCCCCCAAAATAATAAAATTCCCTACCCTATACTAAATTACAAAATTAATCAACTCTTTTGCCAGCCCTTAAAAGGGCTTTTTGCGGGGCATTGCCCCAAAGTAATCAGCTCTTTTACCTGTAAAATAAAATACAAGACCCCCCAACATTACAACCCACCACCCACACACCCCTACTCTAAAACCCACCTGATCCCCCCTTAAATAAACATAACACTACCCAATTAAAGATCACCCTACCTTGAGCCGTCTTCACCCAAACGGGCCGAACTCTTCATCCGATGCGGGCACAAGTGGTCCTCCAGCTGGGCAGAAGTCTTCATCCTATCCGGGCAGAAGAGGACATCCGGAACGGCAGACATCTTCATTCAAGCGGCATCTTCTATCTTCAGCCTTCCGGCGATGAGCGGCTCCATCTTGAAGACCTCCAGCGCGGAACATCCAGCTCTACCGACGACTACCCGATGGATGACTGGTCCTTTAAATAACGTCATCCAAGATGGCGTCCCACGAATTCCGATTGGCTGATAGGATTCTATCAGCCAATCGGAATTAAGGTAGGAAGTTCAATCCGATTGGCTGAGGACCAGTCATTCGTCGGGTAGTCGTCGGTAGAGCTGGATGTTCCGCGCCGGAGGACTTCAAGATGGAGCTGCTCATCGCCGGAAGGATGAAGATAGAAGATGCCGCTTGGATGAAGATGTCTGCCGGTCCGGATGTCCTCTTCTGCCCAGATAGGATGAAGACTTCTGCCCGGCTGAAGGACCACTTGTGCCCGCATCGGATGAAGAGTTCGGCCCGGTTGGGTGAAGACAGCTCAAGGTAGGGTGATCTTCAATGGGAACTCAAATAGAAAATGAACCCTCCCTCTTGACAGTCAGACTTGTGTAAATATTTTAATTTCTTAAACCATAATATGTACTGTGTACAGATGAATGTCTCATGGGTACCATAAGTATTTTTCTTTAACAGTCCTCAGTCTTTTAAAGCCAAGCCAGTAGTAATAAACAAACAGTGATAACAGGTTAACATGTCGGTTACGGTCATATTACTATGCACACATTTCCTCTGTCAGTTTCAAGTGTGACCGACCGGCTCCGGTCCATGGAGAGTGGTTACCTTCGAGTGTAATGTATTATTTGGAAAAGTCACAAGCGGACATAAATATTATATAGCATAAACACTCACCACCTCTCCTCTTCAGAGACACCGACCTAGCGCCTGCAACCACTTGAGTGCTGTATTCAATCCGGTCCCAGATCTGCGCCGTAAAGAGAGCTCTACCCGGGTAAAGGTACAAAATAGAAATCCAATAAAGAAGAAAGTACCCAGGGAGCTCTGGTTAAAATCCAAAGTGCTTTATTAATTCAATTTCATTAAAACTTTTTCCTTGCAGCAGCAAAGTCAGCAAACAAACAAACAATCCGTGTGCTTGCAATCAAACACACGTGGTGCTTCCACTGAGGTAGCGTCAGAGGGTCAGCTGACGCGTTTCGGCCAATAGCCGTAGTCAAAGCTGTATGACCCCCTCACACACCTCCGTGCTTTAAAACACAAAAGGTTATTTCTCATTGGTTAAATAAATAAAAACATGACGCTACTCAATTGCTACCGGTGATACATTTCAATGCAATCAGTGAAAGTAACTTAGTTTCTGTATACATTTGTAAATTTATTATACACATTTTACACATTTTATCTGTTTGATATATGTTACTAAGTACATTTTCCCAGTATATCGTTAAACCGCTGCTGCTGAAGCTCTTTACCCATTCCTTTTACATACATATCTCTTTGTAAATGTTTCTTTATTACCTAGTAATTGTATTTTATAATATGTCAGATTATTTTTGCTCAAATTGAAGCTATGTTTGTTGTATTTGTTTATTTTGTTCATTTATCTATTTCTCTTATTCCTTTCAAAAAGGCGATTATGATTTTTGATCTTAATAAACTTGTCAAAGGTATAATGATGTAGTACTCATATTTGAACACCCATTTTAGTTCTGACCTGACTATTTTTCTCCTTAGCTTATCTTTTCTTTTTATTTATTTTTATTTTTATTTTTATTTTTAAGGGATCTTTTTCATTGCCAGAAGTTTATTACATCGGATTCCATATTTAGACCCTTTGGAAATCTGGTCTGCAATTTTATCATCCAGTACACTTCTTGTTTACCTAAGATGTAATCTAGGTTTCCTCCTCTAGCAGGTGCCCTAACTTTCTGAATTATTGTCCATCTCAGCGTATTTGGACTTTTATTGTGTTTCCGTGAAAAATGTTCTATAAGGGGTGTAGTCATAGTTCCTTGCTTGATGTTTGTGACATGTTCCCGTATCCTACTTCTTACCTCCCTTGTTGTAAGACCTGTGTACTGTATGTTGCAGGAGATGCATGTTAACAAGTAAATGCAATTTACAGATCTGCAATTTAAGCATTCATGATGGTTAAATATTCGTCCAGTGGCCTCACTTTTAAATTCATCCCCTGGACTCAGATACTCACATGCAGTACATGTGCGGTTGCTGCACGGGTATACTCCTACACAGCTTAGCCAAGAGCTTGTATTAACTTTATTTTCTTGTAATTTAGTAGGAGCTACGATATTGCCTATTGTTTTTGCCTTTCTATATGAGAACTGACATCCTTTCTTTGCTACATTCATTAGATGGTCATCTGCACTTAGTATGGATAGGTTGTTTTTTATTATATCACAAATTTTGTGATATTGGTCACTGTAATCAGTGACAAAGTATATACCTTTCTCAGGTGTTCTCATGTTAACCCTCTTTTGTTTATTTTTCAGCAAACTGTCCCTATCAACTTCTCCTATGGTTTCTTTTATTTCCATTACCATTGGAGCACTGTACCCTCTCTCCTTCAATCTAGTTTCTAGGTCCCTAGCCTGTTTGTTGTACTCATCTTTCTTGGTGCAATTTCGCCTTAGCCTCCTGAATTGGCCTTTAGTTATTGCCTTGAAGATGCCTTTTGGGTGACAGCTTTTGGCATGAAGCACTGTATTTCCAGATATCGGTTTTCTGAAAATAGTGCTCGATATTCCCTCATTCTCAGATCCTTGTAATTTAATGTCCAGATATTCAATACTTTCTTTTTCAAAATGATAGGTAAAGCTGATCCCTACTCTGTTGTCATTGAGTCTATTTATAAAATTTTCTGCTGATCTTTCATCTCCATCCCATATTATTATTAGATCGTCTATAAATCTTCTATAAAATTTAATTCTGCCTTGCTGGCAGCCACCACCTCCAAAGATGTGGAACAGCTCCCACCAACCCATGAAAAGGTTGGCATAAGAGGGGGCAAATTTAGCCCCCATCGCCGTTCCACACCTCTGGAGGTAGTAGCTGCCCTCAAACAGAAAGTAATTGTGTGTCAAGAGATAATTAGTTACATTCAATATGAATCCCACTTGGGTGTCACTAAAGTTGCCCGACCTTTTTAAGAAGAATTCAATGGCCTCTAGGCCTTTGCTATGTTGTATTGATGTATATAATGCTTTTACATCTATAGTTAACCATCCATATTGTTGTTTCCACTCAAAATCACTCAGAAGGTTTAAAAGATCTTTAGTATCTCTCAGATAACTATATAGATTTAACACGATTGGCTGTAGGATGGAATCTAGCCACTGTGATAGTCTTTCTGTTAATGAACCAATCCCACTAACTATTGGCCTTCCTGTTACATTTGTGAGGGATTTATGCACCGTTGGCAAGTGATTGAAAATCGGTACAATTGGGTGTTCATTAATTAGGTATTGCGCTGTATCTTGATTAAAGATGCCTAGTTCCCTGCCATCATCTACTAAATGTCTCAATTCCCTAGAGAATTTATTTGTGGGATTTCCAAGAAGTTTAATATACTGTGATGTATCATTCAACTGTCTATGTGCCTCATCCACAAACCACTGTCTATCCATTACAACAACGGACCCACCTTTGTCCGCATTTCTAATGGTGATGTCTTTATTAGTACTAAGCTCCTCTAGGGCTTTTCTTTCCTTAAATGTTAAGTTATTCTTGCTATTTCTCTGTGTGTTTATTTGATTGGATAATTCAGTTAGTTCTTTTTCTATTCTTCTCTGAAAAGTTACAAGGATCGGACCCCTATCCTGTATTGGGTAAAACTTTGATTTATTTTTAAAAATGGGTAATTGTGTATTTTGGTCATTTTGATTGTATATGTCTGATGTGTTCTCTGAGAGAAGTGTTTCCATTGCAATCACATCACAGGTTTCCAAAAAGGTCAGCCCTGTGTTGCAATGTTCATTAATAGTTTGATCAATCATCTCATTTAACACACCATCACTAGTTTTAGCAAAATGTTTCCTTAATGTGAGATTTCTTATTAACCCATTTACATCTATGAGCGTTTGAAATAAATTAAAGGTTGTTGAAGGTGAGAAGCCTAAACCCAATGATAATACTTTATTTTGTTCAGGAGTTAATACATGCTTTGAAAGATTTAACACACTTTTTATTTGTACTTCGTCTGAGCAAGTATTCTCCCCCTGCTGCCTCTGCGTAATTGGTATCTCTCCTGCGGGGGATTGTAACTTGTTTGTGGGGAATTGTACTCCTGTCTGTTCCATTCTTCCTTGCCTATACCTCTTCCTCTTCCTCTTCCTCTCCCTCCCCCTCTGGGTCTCCGTTGGGGCATGGGAAAAACCTGTTCTATTTCAATCTCTTCTGATGTCTTATCTGATAAAAGGGGAGGAGCTTCAACATATTTATTTTGTTCACTATTTCTTTTTAGGATAGCTACAGTGGGAGGGGCATTCGTTCTTGTTCTAACTACTGTGGGATTTGGGTCTAAATTCTCTGTTGAAAGGGGCCTATCATCTTCCCCCCCTGATGCAGAATCTTCTCCCCAAGAAGATTCCCCTTCACTGTCAGTAAAGGTTACTTTCTTTTCACTTTCATTAGACCTTCTTCCCCTACCTCTTGATCTATTGTAACCCCTATTCGTACTATATGACAATTTTCTCTGTTGGAATCTTTCTTTTCTATTCCACACATATACACTATTGTTATCATAGTCCATCTGGTCACGTAAATATTTTCCATGTTTTATCTGCATGAGCAGTTGTTTCGCTTCTGCCACACTCTTATGCAGTATGCTGTCAAACTTTAGATAACTTTCCTCATCCCTTCTCCTGTTTAGTTCTTGTTGTGTAGATTTGATCCCTTCTTTAGTTATTGCCAATTGTCCCATTTTAAAGTCAATAATCATTTTAATCAACCTTAGTGAACAGTCTGTTAATATCATGTTCCATTTTGTAATAAAGTCCAAGTCATCTGTCTGGAATGTAGGGAATTTATTAATTCTTAATCCTCGTGGGACCATCCCTAAAGTGTGATATCTTTCTAGAATCCATATATCCCAGCTTAGTCTCTTTTCTTTAATCAAAAGTTTCTCCATTTCGTCAAATAATTGACTCAGTGTTGAATATGACTTATCAGTTGAAAATATACTTTCTAGTTCAGTGATATTACAGTCACGTTCCTTATCTGATTTCAATGAGTAAAGAGTTACAGTCATATTCTCCTGCACTTGATCCATGGCGCCTTTTATATATCCACTTCACTGAGCTGTGTAAGGGAGGATAAAGGTGGAGATGTACCTTTAAATCTCCAATGGAAACTCAAATAGAAAATGAACCCTCCCTCTTGACAGTCAGACTTGTGTAAATATTTTAATTTCTTAAACCATAATATGTACTGTGTACAGATGAATGTCTCATGGGTACCGTAAGTATTTTTCTTTAACAGTCCTCAGTCTTTTAAAGCCAAGCCAGTAGTAATAAACAAACAGTGATGAAATAGTTCCACAGGTTAACAGGTTAACATGTCGGTTACGGTCATATTACTATGCACACATTTCCTCTGTCAGTTTCAAGTGTGACCGACCGGCTCCGGTCCATGGAGAGTGGTTACCTTCGAGTGTAATGTATTATTTGGAAAAGTCACAAGCGGACATAAATATTATATAGCATAAACACTCACCACCTCTCCTCTTCAGAGACACCGACCTAGCGCCTGCAACCACTTGAGTGCTGTATTCAATCCGGTCCCAGATCTGCGCCGTAAAGAGAGCTCTACCCGGGTTAAGGTACAAAATAGAAATCCAATAAAGAAGAAAGTACCCAGGGAGCTCTGGTTAAAATCCAAAGTGCTTTATTAATTCAATTTCATTAAAACTTTTTCCTTGCAGCAGCAAAGTCAGCAAACAAACAAACAATCCGTGTGCTTGCAATCAAACACACATGGTGCTTCCACTGAGGTAGCGTCAGAGGGTCAACCTTTTGTGTTTTAAAGCACGGAGGTGTGTGAGGGGGTCATACAGCTTTGACTACGGCTATTGGCCGAAACGCGTCAGCTGACCCTCTGACGCTACCTCAGTGGAAGCACCATGTGTGTTTGATTGCAAGCACACGGATTGTTTGTTTGTTTGCTGACTTTGCTGCTGCAAGGAAAAAGTTTTAATGAAATTGAATTAATAAAGCACTTTGGATTTTAACCAGAGCTCCCTGGGTACTTTCTTCTTTATTGGATTTCTATTTTGTACCTTAACCCGGGTAGAGCTCTCTTTACGGCGCAGATCTGGGACCGGATTGAATACAGCACTCAAGTGGTTGCAGGCGCTAGGTCGGTGTCTCTGAAGAGGAGAGGTGGTGAGTGTTTATGCTATATAATATTTATGTCCGCTTGTGACTTTTCCAAATAATACATTACACTCGAAGGTAACCACTCTCCATGGACCGGAGCCGGTCGGTCACACTTGAAACTGACAGAGGAAATGTGTGCATAGTAATATGACCGTAACCGACATGTTAACCTGTTAACCTGTGGAACTATTTCATCACTGTTTGTTTATTACTACTGGCTTGGCTTTAAAAGATTGAGGACTGTTAAAGAAAAATACTTACGGTACCCATGAGACATTCATCTGTACACAGTACATATTATGGTTTAAGAAATTAAAATATTTACACAAGTCTGACTGTCAAGAGGGAGGGTTCATTTTCTATTTGAGTTTCCATTGGAGATTTAAAGGTACATCTCCGGGGGCGGAGCCAGCTATCACCGAAGCAAGTCGCATATCTCAGGAGCTCCTGCCATACACTATAATTTTGAAAGTTTTTACCATCCATACTATTTATTTATGACTCTATCTTGGAGATCCATATTGTAAGCTATCTTATGGTTACTACTGGAAGATCTTTGCAATACTAAACATCTTGTTTTTTCTCAACTCCTGCTCTCTGCCTTCTGAGGAGATACCGGGCATATGAAAACATGGCCGCGCTCCTTCTAATTCAACTAAAGGACCTACTAGACCGGCACAATGAAGCTCTCTTGGAGGCAGTAGCTGAGGCTTTCAGACCTCTTATTGTTCATACTGCTGCTTCGGCTGCTCTAACATCCTGTGAGAATGAGATTGCGGCAGATACGTTTGGCCCGAGGCAGGCGCCATCTTTAACCCTAACACCAGGACATCTCTTATTGCACCATAGTAAGAAGGAGATGGCTGGCAGAGAACTAGGTTCCGCTTCCATACTACAGGAAGCACAACTGGATGCGCTCTGCAAGGGTGTAGAAGAGGTACCGCTGACAGACACTCTTCACCGCATTAAAGGATGGCTTTGGGCGGGAGACTCACGCGTGGCTGCCGCTTCCCAGCTAATCCGCCAACATCTCTATATGGTATGTGACTCAGGCTGCGCTATTGATCCATGGCCAGGGGGACCTAGAATATACGCGCCACGATCGTGCAGAGTCTTTTGGGACCCGGTCGCTAGTGATGATTGTTGGCCGTTGCTGAAACTCCTATGGCGGATGCGGCGAGCTCCACATGGTCTCAGAAAAGGGATTGGCTAGTCCGAACATAGCTTCAGTGCTCATAATAGGAGACACGCTTGCAGCTTCTGGGACTATGAATAAGGACTCATACCAAGTTGAGGTATTCAGCTCTACTTTATGGTTATACAATATTTACATGCTTAGACTCCTGTTCCAAGATCTAAGTTCTCAGACGCGTCTCACTACACATTTAATATGTTGGAATGGGTTACAACCGACAACTCCACTGAGGACATTTTCTTTCTGTCCGCCATTTGAAATCCTGTGGAAACCTACCTTGGGGCATGGACACACTAAGTTCTCTATACTGTATGATTATGTTTAGCACAACAGGTTTATATGACAGCTTATTATATAATTATTAATTCAAAGTTAATGCTTGTTTTACACTATGAATGTAGCAGACTAGTTTGATCCTAGATGTGGGTTCCCTGTCATTACACCTTATTGGTCAACTGAGTTTGCATATGCTACTATGTTCAGTAAATATTGCATGAATCTTTCTGTTTGATGTTATGTCAGGCTACACTGTTATTTCTCACAAGCAATAGCTGTTACCCCCTTCCAATAATTGAAAACCAGTTATGAAGCTCCCAACTTTTACATGTCATCTTAAGTTACTCCTACAGGTTATTTGCTATCAATTGTGAATTTGCTAAAACAGTATGTGCTATCAAGGGTTCATATTTAGTTTTGGACTTAGATAAGGTTCATCACATCTACTAATGTTAAGCTAAACTATCACTCCCTGGGGGTCTCTTAGTTTAAAAGAGGGATACTGACCTTTATGCATATCCCTAGAGCTTTAGTATAATTATGAGACGACCAAGTTAATTTTGTTTTGCTACATAGTTGGTCCAATTGTATTGTATTGGGACGTATGTATGAATGTCTTTAGCACTGTTTAATTTCCCCCTGTTTGAGAACCCAGTCTCTCATTTATATGATGTGTCTATATATGTACCTTGTCTCTAATTGTGGGCGGGAGGTGAGATGATAGCCATATTACTTGCAAGTGATATCCAGTATTTCTTAACTCTTAATATTGCTTATTAGAGCTTAGCTGGGGAATGCAGACTTTAAAAGATGAACCTCCTACTCTTGCTATACAGGCGTTGCCAGCGGCCAAGGCGACGCCTAACAAATATTATTGTTACCCATTACTGTACCAACTCAAGCAACAAGGTCCTCTAGTTCTCTAGAAGCAAGTTCTTATGAAGTGATGTGTTGTTTACTGCATATTGTAAAGGCCCCATCCCACCCTACACAGTACACTTTTGTTTAGACCCATAGTTTGCTTATCTACAGTATCTTCTAGCGTTTTAAATTTATTAGCCTATAAGTTTCGATGTGGGAGCCTAGGTTGAGGTTTGTATTCACTATATTGCCCCTGGGTTGTGTGTGAGGGGGTCACAGAGAGATATAGACAGGGAATCCTCATCCCTGGTTTTGCTTATTTAAATTTAATTCCTCCTTTCCCATCACATTTCTTAATATGCCCTGTTGTATAGTTTTAAACATAGCTACTTCATTATTAGCATATATAACGTATCATATTTCATTCTATTTTATTTACATAGCTTATTATTGCATGTTTAAATTCTTCCTGTTAATGTTTAATATGACGAAGATAGTTCTAAGTGCATTCTATTATGTTTTAAAGCTCCTAAACGGTGAGATAACTTTAAAAATATGAAAAACTCCACCTCCTCCCCCCCCACCCTGCAATAATGTATCCCCTACTTTAGGGGAACTACCAAGGCGGTTTGTCTTGTCTATACCGAACCTGGACTACAGCTTTTAATTGCTCCCTAAGTACCTACTCCTTCATAACACAACTGGAATGCATTTATATGCCCTGTCCAGATCAGCAGGACTGATCACTATTACATGCCACCTATACACGCAATTTTAATACGGCTTTTAGTTACCTTTATGGAGGTGTTCCAATGTTTCATCATAAAATCCATCTGTCAGTAAGGGAGCCTGACATTATATTATACTAAAAAATAAAAAATGAGGTTTTTCAATAAGGGTCCATGAGTGGCCCTCCCCAACTTATGTTCACCTACTCTATATTCTATTTGCGATAACCCCAGATGGCCCGAAAGTGACCGCTTGGATCATATAGTAGGTCTTCAGCTACCATGGTGCTTACTGTATAATATGAGAATGTAATTGTCATTCAATCCTTTGGTTTACCTACTTGTCATATGTTTGCAGCTTACTCTGTAATAATCTCCTGTTTTCTTTTATATTGTATATCGGCAATTACCAAATGTTTATTTTGACAAAAAAAACCTCAATAAAAATTATAAAAAAAAAAAAAAAAAGGTACATCTCCACCTTTATCCTCCCTTACACAGCTCAGTGAAGTGGATATATAAAAGGCGCCATGGATCAAGTGCAGGAGAATATGACTGTAACTCTTTACTCATTGAAATCAGATAAGGAACGTGACTGTAATATCACTGAACTAGAAAGTATATTTTCAACTGATAAGTCATATTCAACACTGAGTCAATTATTTGACGAAATGGAGAAACTTTTGATTAAAGAAAAGAGACTAAGCTGGGATATATGGATTCTAGAAAGATATCACACTTTAGGGATGGTCCCACGAGGATTAAGAATTAATAAATTCCCTACATTCCAGACAGATGACTTGGACTTTATTACAAAATGGAACATGATATTAACAGACTGTTCACTAAGGTTGATTAAAATGATTATTGACTTTAAAATGGGACAATTGGCAATAACTAAAGAAGGGATCAAATCTACACAACAAGAACTAAACAGGAGAAGGGATGAGGAAAGTTATCTAAAGTTTGACAGCATACTGCATAAGAGTGTGGCAGAAGCGAAACAACTGCTCATGCAGATAAAACATGGAAAATATTTACGTGACCAGATGGACTATGATAACAATAGTGTATATGTGTGGAATAGAAAAGAAAGATTCCAACAGAGAAAATTGTCATATAGTACGAATAGGGGTTACAATAGATCAAGAGGTAGGGGAAGAAGGTCTAATGAAATTGAAAAGAAAGTAACCTTTACTGACAGTGAAGGGGAATCTTCTTGGGGAGAAGATTCTGCATCAGGGGGGGAAGATGATAGGCCCCTTTCAACAGAGAATTTAGACCCAAATCCCACAGTAGTTAGAACAAGAACGAATGCCCCTCCCACTGTATCTATCCTAAAAAGAAATAGTGAACAAAATAAATATGTTGAAGCTCCTCCCCTTTTATCAGATAAGACATCAGAAGAGATTGAAATAGAACAGGTTTTTCCCATGCCCCAACGGAGACCCAGAGGGGGAGGGAGAGGAAGAGGAAGAGGAGCAGGAAGAGGTATAGGCAAGGAAGAATGGAACAGACAGGAGTACAATTCCCCACAAACAAGTTACAATCCCCCGCAGGAGAGATACCAATTACGCAGAGGCAGCAGGGGGAGAATACTTGCTCAGACGAAGTACAAATAAAAAGTGTGTTAAATCTTTCAAAGCATGTATTAACTCCTGAACAAAATAAAGTATTATCATTGGGTTTAGGCTTCTCACCTTCAACAACCTTTAATTTATTTCAAACGCTCATAGATGTAAATGGGTTAATAAGAAATCTCACATTAAGGAAACATTTTGCTAAAACTAGTGATGGTGTGTTAAATGAGATGATTGATCAAACTATTAATGAACATTGCAACACAGGGCTGACCTTTTTGGAAACCTGTGATGTGATTGCAATGGAAACACTTCTCTCAGAGAACACATCAGACATATACAATCAAAATGACCAAAATACACAATTACCCATTTTTAAAAATAAATCAAAGTTTTACCCAATACAGGATAGGGGTCCGATCCTTGTAACTTTTCAGAGAAGAATAGAAAAAGAACTAACTGAATTATCCAATCAAATAAACACACAGAGAAATAGCAAGAATAACTTAACATTTAAGGAAAGAAAAGCCCTAGAGGAGCTTAGTACTAATAAAGACATCACCATTAGAAATGCGGACAAAGGTGGGTCCGTTGTTGTAATGGATAGACAGTGGTTTGTGGATGAGGCACATAGACAGTTGAATGATACATCACAGTATATTAAACTTCTTGGAAATCCCACAAATAAATTCTCTAGGGAATTGAGACATTTAGTAGATGATGGCAGGGAACTAGGCATCTTTAATCAAGATACAGCGCAATACCTAATTAATGAACACCCAATTGTACCAATTTTCAATCACTTGCCAACGGTGCATAAATCCCTCACAAATGTAACAGGAAGGCCAATAGTTAGTGGGATTGGTTCATTAACAGAAAGACTATCACAGTGGCTAGATTCCATCCTACAGCCAATCGTGTTAAATCTATATAGTTATCTGAGAGATACTAAAGATCTTTTAAACCTTCTGAGTGATTTTGAGTGGAAACAACAATATGGATGGTTAACTATAGATGTAAAAGCATTATATACATCAATACAACATAGCAAAGGCCTAGAGGCCATTGAATTCTTCTTAAAAAGGTCGGGCAACTTTAGTGACACCCAAGTGGGATTCATATTGAATGTAACTAATTATCTCTTGACACACAATTACTTTCTGTTTGAGGGCAGCTACTACCTCCAGAGGTGTGGAACGGCGATGGGGGCTAAATTTGCCCCCTCTTATGCCAACCTTTTCATGGGTTGGTGGGAGCTGTTCCACATCTTTGGAGGTGGTGGCTGCCAGCAAGGCAGAATTAAATTTTATAGAAGATTTATAGACGATCTAATAATAATATGGGATGGAGATGAAAGATCAGCAGAAAATTTTATAAATAGACTCAATGACAACAGAGTAGGGATCAGCTTTACCTATCATTTTGAAAAAGAAAGTATTGAATATCTGGACATTAAATTACAAGGATCTGAGAATGAGGGAATATCGAGCACTATTTTCAGAAAACCGATATCTGGAAATACAGTGCTTCATGCTAAAAGCTGTCACCCAAAAGGCATCTTCAAGGCAATAACTAAAGGCCAATTCACGAGGCTAAGGCGAAATTGCACCAAGAAAGATGAGTACAACAAACAGGCTAGGGACCTAGAAACTAGATTGAAGGAGAGAGGGTACAGTGCTCCAATGGTAATGGAAATAAAAGAAACCATAGGAGAAGTTGATAGGGACAGTTTGCTGAAAAATAAACAAAAGAGGGTTAACATGAGAACACCTGAGAAAGGTATATACTTTGTCACTGATTACAGTGACCAATATCACAAAATTTGTGATATAATAAAAAACAACCTATCCATACTAAGTGCAGATGACCATCTAATGAATGTAGCAAAGAAAGGATGTCAGTTCTCATATAGAAAGGCAAAAACAATAGGCAATATCGTAGCTCCTACTAAATTACAAGAAAATAAAGTTAATACAAGCTCTTGGCTAAGCTGTGTAGGAGTATACCCATGCAGCAACCGCACATGTACTGCATGTGAGTATCTGAGTCCAGGGGATGAATTTAAAAGTGAGGCCACTGGACGAATATTTAACCATCATGAATGCTTAAATTGCAGATCTGTAAATTGCATTTACTTGTTAACATGCATCTCCTGCAACATACAGTACACAGGTCTTACAACAAGGGAGGTAAGAAGTAGGATACGGGAACATGTCACAAACATCAAGCAAGGAACTATGACTACACCCCTTATAGAACATTTTTCACGGAAACACAATAAAAGTCCAAATACGCTGAGATGGACAATAATTCAGAAAGTTAGGGCACCTGCTAGAGGAGGAAATCTAGATTACATCTTAGGTAAACAAGAAGTGTACTGGATGATAAAATTGCAGACCAGATTTCCAAAGGGTCTAAATATGGAATCCGATGTAATAAACTTCTGGCAATGAAAAAGATCCCTTAAAAATAAAAATAAATAAAAAGAAAAGATAAGCTAAGGAGAAAAATAGTCAGGTCAGAACGAAAATGGGTGTTCAAATATGAGTACTACATCATTATACCTTTGACAAGTTTATTAAGATCAAAAATCATAATCGCCTTTTTGAAAGGAATAAGAGAAATAGATAAATGAACAAAATAAACAAATACAACAAACATAGCTTCAATTTGAGCAAAAATAATCTAACATATTATAAAATACAATTACTAGGTAATAAAGAAACATTTACAAAGAGATATGTATGTAAAAGGAATGGGTAAAGAGCTTCAGCAGCAGCGGTTTAACGATATACTGGGAAAATGTACTTAGTAACATATATCAAACAGATAAAATGTGTAAAATGTGTATAATAAATTTACAAATGTATACAGAAACTAAGTTACTTTCACTGATTGCATTGAAATGTATCACCGGTAGCAATTGAGTAGCGTCATGTTTTTATTTATTTAACCAATGAGAAATAACCTTTTGTGTTTTAAAGCACGGAGGTGTGTGAGGGGGTCATACAGCTTTGACTACGGCTATTGGCCGAAACGCGTCAGCTGACCCTCTGACGCTACCTCAGTGGAAGCACCATGTGTGTTTGATTGCAAGCACACGGATTGTTTGTTTGTTTGCTGACTTTGCTGCTGCAAGGAAAAAGTTTTAATGAAATTGAATTAATAAAGCACTTTGGATTTTAACCAGAGCTCCCTGGGTACTTTCTTCTTTATTTGATCTTCAATGGGGTAGTGTTAGGTTTATTTAAGGGGGGATCGGGTGGGTTTTAGAGTAGGGGTGTGTGGGTGGTGGGTTGTAATGTTGGGGGGGGGTCTTGTATTTTATTTTACAGGTAAAAGAGCTGATTACTTTGGGGGAATGCCCCGCAAAAAGCCCTTTTAAGGGCTGGTAAAAGAGCTGATTACTTTTGTAATTTAGTATAGGGTAGGGAATTTTATTATTTTGGGGGGCTTTTTTATTTCATTAGGGGGCTTAGATAAGGTATAATTAGCTTAAAATTCTTGTAATTTTTTTTATTTTTTGTAATTTAGTGTTTTTTTTTTTGTACTATAGTTTATTTAATTGTATTTTAGTTTAGATAATTGTAGTTAATTTATTTAATTAATTTATTGATAGTGTAGTGTTAAGTGTATTTGTAACTTAGGTTAGGATTTATTTTACAGGTAATTTTGTAATTATTTTAACTAGGTAGCTATTAAATGGTTATTAACTATTTAATAGCTATTTTACATAGTTAAAATAAATACAAAGTTGCCTGTAAAATAAATATAAATCCTAAAATAGATACAATGTAATTATTAATAATATTTTAGCTATTTTAGGGTTTATTTGATAGGTAAGTATTTAGTTTTAAATAGGAATAATTTATTTAATTATAGTAAATTTATTTAGATTTATTTAAATTATATTTAACTTAGGGGGGGTGTTAGGGTTAGGGTTAGACTTAGGTTTAGGGGTTAATAACTTTATTATAGTAGGGGCGGCAGATTAGGGGTTAATATTTGTAGGTAGGTGGCAGCGATGTTAGGGAGGGTAGATTAGGGGTTAATAACCTTTATTATAGTGTTTGCGAGGCGGGAGTGCGGCGGTTTAGGGGTTAATACATTTATTATAGTGGCGGCGATGTCCGGTCGGCAGATTAGGGGTTAATAAGTGTAGGTAGGTGGCGGCGACGTTGGGGGGGGGCAGATTAGAGGTTAATAAATATAATATAGGTGTTGGAGATGTTATGGACAGCAGATTAGGGGTTCATAGGGATAATGTAGGTGGTGGCGGTGTCCGGAGCTGCAGATTAGGGGTTAATAATAAAATGCAGGTGTCAGCGATAGTGGGGACGGCAGATTAGGGGTTAATAAGTGTAAGGTTAGGGGTATTTTTAGACTCGGGGTTCATGTTAGGGTGTTAGGTGTAGACTTAGAAAGTGTTTCCCCATAGGAAACAATGGGGCTGCGTTAGGAGCTGAACGCTGCTTTTTTGCAGGTGTTTTTTTTTCAGCCAGCTCAGCCCCATTGTTTCCTATGGGGATATCGTGCACGAGCAGATTTTTCCAGCTTACCGCTACCGTAAGCAACGCTGGTATTGAGGGTTGAAGTGGATCTAAATTATGCTCAACGCTCACTTTTCTGAGGCTAACGCAGCCATTCAGAAAACTCGTAACACCAGCATTGTCTTAAGGGAGCGCTGGAAAAAATATGAGCATTAGAGCCGCAGGTTTTTACCGACAAAACTCTAAATCTAGGCGTAAGATTAATATGGCAGACATACAGAATAGTTTAAAATCAATTAATAAAACTTGGGTCCCAATTGCTTGGTGAGAATCGCATCTGAAAGTAATGAATCAAGTGTATATAACACCATATCATTTAAACAAATGGTATATTACAAATCAAATATGTTTAAAATTAAGCTCAGAGTTTGCGGACATATTCCATTATTTTTGTTCATGCCCCAAAATTCGGCTATTATTTAGACAAATAAATGATTGGTTTAAAAAAATATCCTTAACGGAATTTCAGATCTTACCACAACATGTAATTCTTCTAACTAAATACTCAGAGCAATCTAAGAATAATGAATTAGTCAATACAATTATACTAGTTATAAGGAATCTCATTCTCAAAAGATCGAAGACAGCTAGAGCCCCTACATCCGACCAATCCTCAATTTAAACATTTTTTTCTACAAATGGATACCAGTTATTCAATCATTCACTGAAAATTTGCAATCTCAACTAGTAAGACCCTTTAGCAACTCAGATTACATGTTACAAAATATCCATGCAGGCCACTTCCCAAATTATTGGGCAAATCTTTCAGAATACTGTACTAGATTGGTACCCTCAATACCTATATTGGGGAAAAGGATAAGGTATGTATCTATTATGGAGAAAGGAAGCTGAGAGAGGAGGGGGCTGTGTTGTGTTTTTTTTTGTTTGTTTGTTTTTTGAATTGGGCAGGATATTAGCTCAGATTTATTACAACATATTTGTCAAATAGAGGACAGATTATTTATCTGAGAGTTGGTTTAAATATAATTTAATATAGGTCATATATCTTGAATGTTTTTCTTTATTTTCTCCCCTTTAATGGATTAGGCAGGGTACTACCGCTGCCCAGACTTTATAACATACTCGGTAAATAAATGACAGATGATTTATCTGAGAGTTGATATAAATTAAATTCAATATAGGTCATATATCTTGATGTATCATGATGGCTAACTCATGTTAAAATCTTTTTCTTTTCCTTCATTTTTGATGCAAGATCCTATATAAGATAATATTGTCTAATATTTTTGTTTTTCATACTATTGCATTTTATGTACTTTAAAAACCAAATAAAAATATATTTAAAAAAAAAAAAAGAATGATTACCACAACCTCATAGCTCTGGTTAACTGTTTCACAGTACAGTTACACTCATAATAACACTATCTAATAAAGTATTAAAAAAATATTGCACAAAAAATCTGTAAGAGCTCAAAGATTACTCAAATAATTACTGATATCTCATTCTTTGCATGTCTCCTCAGGAATACACAATAGATGTGTTCTTTAGGCAGAGCTGGCTAGATGAGAGGTTAAAGTTTCATGGTCCTATGAAGACTCTGGCCCTCAATAACCTTTTGGCCAGCAAGATCTGGACACCAGACACCTTTTTCCACAATGGAAAAAAATCTGTGGCTCACAACATGACGACTCCAAACAAACTGCTTAGACTCGAAGATAATGGAACCCTTCTATACACCATGAGGTGAGAAATTAATCAAATTGTCCTTTTCATCATTATCTTCAATTATTATTGTCTTTTAATAAACCATGGGTCAGCTATCTCCTTATCATCTTGTTTGCTCGGAGTCTTCATTTTATTATCACTGTCTTTTACATCATATAGGTGAAGTCTGATTCATATCATCGGTGGCCTATATTTAAGAACTAGCCTGGGATCTGCATTTCATTATCACTGTCTTTTACACCATATAGGTGAGGACTACATCTCATTATCACTAATATACACTATTAGAGAACTTTTTTCCCTCATTTTTGTTATCATTGTTTTGGACATCATGGGAGGTGAAGTTTTCTTGTATGCTATGAGAAATGGGTTAATTATCTAAATTTCATGATAATGAATATCACAAGAGAATATTGTGGTCCTCACTCCATCTCATGGCTTGCTGTCAAAGGTTTTCTTACTTTTTATTTTAACTAACTTCTCATACAGAATGAATTTCATTTCATTAGCACTATCTTGCTCATTATATTTTTTTTTGTTCTTTGTCAGCTCTATCACAATCACTGTGTGTCTAAATCTCATTATTAGTGGCCTAGATATACTAAGTATTGACAAAACTAGCAAGAGCTCAGTTCCAGTGAATGCATTTGCTAAAGGGCTTCTGGATTAAATTCTGCCATGCATTTGATAATCATATATCCTATATGAATTAAGGTGATTGAGGGCATGTCTGGTCTGGTCACTGTAACAGCTCTCATATTACTCTCACAATGACTGCTTGCAGTGTCAAGCACAGCGATACTCATTTCCCTTTCCATTGCTAGACTTTATCCTGCACCATGAGTAGAACAGATCCCTGGGGCTTTGAGGTTTTACCCCAGATATGGAAAATAGATGTTCCTAAATGTGTAAATCCATTTAGGTGTAATCTGGATCCCATAATAAATTTAATCATCAAACAGCCCAATAGTTGACATCATGGGGCTTCTATAGACCTTCAACACAATTAGGCTTCAGCAATCATATGAAGGGTAGAGGTCCATTCCCCAAAAAGTAAATTACATAAATATTGATGTTGCTATAATGGGTCATGTCATGCATATAGTCAATTATCTCTGCAAAGTCATAAGATATATATTGTAGTTGTGGATAACAAACACCACACCCCCTGTATGTCTTGGAAAATATTAATAAGGAAGAGCATGGAAGGACTATGCATCCCCACAATGGAACATAAGAGAGACCCATAGAGAGGGTGTGTCTGGTTTATGTGATCAATCATTGCTGTATATGTGGCTGACTAAAAGAGGTAATTATTGTTATAAATACAATTTCTGGTTTAAATAAGTAACTAGTCAGTGCTGTGTGTCTTCTATAAGGGATAATTTACTGCTGTATGTGCAACTGTCAGAATGGTCAAATCGCTACTCTATCTGTAAACTGCTCAGTTGAGGCAAATCTAAACAAAACAATATAGGCAATAAAGTATAAAATGGTCTTTGATGGACTTGGCATATTTATCTGTTTCTAGAGCAGCACAAAACATAAATATGCTAGTAGTTATGTACATTATGGTCATTATAGCCTCACAGTGATAGCTAGTTACGTGCGATAACTTGATGGAGCCATTGTGAAAGTATAATACCATAATGCAGCAATGCCATGAGGATATTGTGTTTAACAGGTTGTCATATAATATGACAACATGGCACATGCAATCTGATATTATGTAATAGGGATGGTAATATTATACCTTTTATTACGCAGGCTCACTATTCACGCCGAGTGTCCAATGCACCTGGAGGATTTCCCCATGGACGTGCATGCCTGTCCTTTGAAGTTTGGAAGTTGTGAGTGTTTATAGCACTATCTATGCTTTTGACTTGTGTAGACAACCCTTATATTTATAGAGGTCTGCAACAGTTTACTTGATATTACCACATAGGCCCATATTTATCAAGGTCTGTCGGACCTGATCCGACAGTGCGGATCAGGTCCGACAGACCTCGCTGAATACGGCGAGCAATACGCTCGCCGTATTCAGTATTGCACCAGCAGCTCTCAAGAGCTGCTGGTGCAACGCTTCCCCCTGCAGACTCGCGGCCAATAGGCCGCCAGCAGGGGGTGTCAATCAACCCGATCGTACTCGATCGGGTTGATTTCCGGCGATGTCTGTCCGCCTGCTCAGAGCAGGCGGACAGGTTATGGAGCAACGGTCTTTGTGACTGCTGCTTCATAACTGCTGTTTCTGGCGAGCCTGCAGGCTCGCCAGAAACCCCGGGCATCAAGCTCCATTCGGAGCTTGATAAATATGCCCCATATTGTTTTGTTAAATATTTTAAATGAATGCATATACCCAAAATGCAAAATAAGATTACTGTTTGGTGGTTTGAGGTGACTTCTGACCTTTTAAATACCAGTTGAGATGGTCTCAGTGCACTACCATCCCAGAGTAAACTGCTCCTTTGCTTCTGTCCCAACCTTATACCACACAATGCAATGTTATGCACTTTAGCCGTTTACTGCTCCACAACTTGGGTGCCTCCAAACTTTGTTTAAAATATTACCATTAACATTAAGTACTGAGCCATAATGAGTCATTTTATCACTTGGGCTGGCCATGTGCAGTCAAGTAGATCAGAGCTCCCACAGCTATGTAACTTTCAAATTAAAATTGCCTGATTAAATGTGAATTTCATGCGGGATAAATTTTGAAAAAGGATATGCTTGGCGCAGAGGTAATCATTCCTGAAAGATAAATTTAGTATTTTGAAAGTTGTCAAAGGGAGATGCAAAAATAGAAAATAATGTATAAGCATGTATTTACAATAATACCAAATATTGATTAGATAAACTCTCTTAGAGCTTGATTTTCTAAAGCACTCTAGGTTTGTTAGTTGCTCTAAGAAATCTTGCCAGTACACTGAAGCCCCTGTCATAATTCTCTAAAGACAATTTTTACTTTGCAAGGGTGTGTTTGCTGCATCTAAATATGTGAAGACGATGCATACGATAATAAAGGGCTAACAAAAAATCTTTCAAATCATATAAAACAAATAAATTAAATACTGAAATTAAATTATACAGATGTGGCCGGAAGTATTAATACCCTACTCCTTTTTTTTAGGAAAATGCACAATTTTCTCTGAACTAAGTAAAAATTAACAAAAGTATTTGTATCGACAATTCTTTACAAAATTAATTGAAACTAAACCTTACTTTTATGACTTCACATATTACTTTAAACAGTAACACAAATGAGAATGGTACAGATAAAAATATTGGTACTCTTAAAGGGGCAGTCTACTCCAGAATTTTTATTGTTAAAAAAGATAGATAATCCCTTTATTACCTATTCCCCAGTTTTAAGTAACTCCACGGTTGTGAGCACAATGTTATCTATATGGCACACATGAACTAACACCCTCTAGCTGTGAAAAACTGTCAAATGCATTCAGATAAGAGGTGACCTTCAAGGGCTTAGTAATTAGCATATGAGCCTACCTAGGTTTAGCTTTCAACAAAGAATACCAAAAGAGCAAAGCAAATATGATGATAAAAGTTAATTGGAAAGTTGTTTAAAATTGCATTACCTATCTGAATCATGAAAGTTTAATTTTGACTAGACTGTCCCTTTAACCTAATATTTCGTAGTACAGACTTTGGAGACAATAATTGCAATTAAGCATTTTATGTAGCTCTGAATAAAATTTCTATACTTTTTGACTGTGATTTTGGACTACTTTTCTTTAGCAAGCTGGTCCAGTTCTCTCAGGTCTGATTGTTGTTTATTCCCAACTGCAAGTTTTAGTTCTTTCCACAGATGTTTGATAGGATTCAGATCTGGACTCATAGAAGACCACTCTGGAATGGCCCAATGTTTTCTTCTCATCCATTCTTGGCTGCTTTTTGAGGTATTTTCCTAATGGAGGACCAATGAAATGCGACTGAGACACAACTTTCTGACACTGGGCAGTACGTTTCACTCCAGAATGCCTTGATAGTCTTCAGATTTATGATTTGCCCTGCAAAGATTCTAAGCACCCAGTGCCAAATTCAGCAACCAACCCCAAAACATCACTGAGCCTCCTCCATGTTTCACGCTAGGGATGGTGTTCTTTTCTTTGAAATCTTTTTTCCTTCTGTAAACATAGAGTTGTTGTGATTTCCCAAAAAGTTCTATTTTTGTTTTGTCTGTCCAAAGGACATTCTCCCAGAAGGACTTTGACTTGTCAAGATTAATTTTGGCAAACTCCAGTCGGGCTTTTTTGTGTTTCTCTCTTAGAAGTGGGGTCTTCCTGGGTCTTATACCATGGAGCCATTTTTATTCAGACTGTGATGGATGGTGCGACTTGAAACCTTTGCACCTTGAGTTTTAATGTCGGGTTGGATCTATTTTGAAGTGGTTAGTTCTTTCTCCACCATTTGAACAATCTTTCTCCTCATTCTTAGGTCAATTTTCCTCTTGCAGCTATTTCCAGGAATGTAGCCTTAAACTTCTTAAAGGGATATGAAACCCATAAGAGATAGAACATACAATTGTAATTAGCTTTTTTGCCTCTTGTCATTAGCTTATTGATGTGTTCAACTAGCTCCCAGTAGTGCATTGCTGTTCCTTCAACAAAAGATAGCAAAAGAATGAGGCAAAACTGAAAAGAGAAGTAAATTGGAAAGTGGTTTAAAACTTAATGCTCTATCTAAACCATAAAATAAAAAAATTGGGTGTAATGCCCCTTTAATAATATTTACAACAATGCTCACAGGAACATCAAACTCTTTAGAGATGGACTTTTAGCCTTTAACATCGACCATGCTTTGAAATTACATTCTTTCTAACCTCGTCAGGCAACTCTCTGGTTTCCTTCTCTTTTCCATATTCAGTGTGATACACACAGTGACACACAACAGCAGACTGAGTAATTTTATCCATTTAAACTGAACATTTTATTATAAGATTGAAGACATCTGTCATCTGTAAAAGTGAATAGTCTGCTTGAAGTATCACTACAAAACAATTCTTTATTTTAACTTCTAAAGGGTACAAATAGTATTGTCCAGGCCATTTTAGAATGTCTTTATAGAATAAGCAAGCATTTGCTCCATACATTGTGCACAACTGTATGGATGCTAAAAGATTTTTTTATTTCAACACTTTTCAGGGCGAATGGTGCATTATTTGATTAAAATGCACAGGTAATACTTTCAACTACATCTGTATTGTAAAAAATTAATATGCAATACCACAGTAAAAATACAATACTACTTTAATAATTTTTATGAAATTGTTATGCAAAACTCACATTTAAATTTTGAATTGAAAATACACATGAAAAAAATATTTAAAGGGGCATAATACTCATATGCTAAATCGCTTGAATCTGATGCAGTATAACTGTAAAAAGCAGACAGGAAAATATCACTTGCGCATCTTTATGTAAAAAAGGAACATATTTTACCTCACAATTTCCTCAGCTCAGCAGAGTAAGTTTTGTGTAAAAAATTATACTTTAGCTGCTGCTTAGCTGCACATAAAAAAAGAAGAAATGAACAGCAGCCAATCAGCATTAGCAGTGCTGAGGTCATGAACTCTTTTACTGTGATCTCATGAGATTTTACTTAACTCTCATGAGATTTCATAGTAAACTTCCTTAAACTGAATAGGGAAATAATATGAGTGTGCACGAAGCTCACTCCCTTGGCTGTCCCAGGACAGACATACTGATTTGCTGCTTAAAGTCTTTTGCAATGGGGTTTGAATACTTAGGACATTTTGAGGTAAAATATCTTTCTTTTTTACATAGAGATATGGTGATATTTTCTAGTCAGCTTTTTACAGCTATGCTGCATCACTTTCAAGTGTTTCAACATTTGGGTATCATGGCCTTTTAAGGCACACAGTAGAAATCATGGTAAATCTACAATGTGCATACAAAAACTGTGACATAATATTTATAATACGAAATTCTAAGCGTATCATTTTCCATATTGTAAAATAAATGTTACTGCCTCTGCGTGTGGACTGAACAAGGGTGTTCCATGTGAGCAGCTTAAATTTCTAAAGATTTTCCCCCTATAGATGTTTTTACTTGCAAACTAAACGGTAGAGAGATTATGTCAAAATACTTATTACCATAATAAAAAACGCAATACAAAAGTAGAGCTGAGTGTAAGATACTATACACTGAAAGCAGAGTTATCTGATTTGTGTTGGCTACAGTATTTAATTATAAAAGTGTTCCCCCTGCTCCCTGCTAATTTTGCTCTCCCCTGCAAATTTTCTCTTTCCAATGAACAATGGGCCCATATATCAGGTCATTTATGTAGTTATATTTGGCAGGCAAATAATTTTATATATAATTTAATTTACCCTAATGGGACACACTGTGTGTGTAAAAAGCCGAACTTAGAATATTGCTCGCAATAACGTATTCCCCCATAGAAGTCAATGGAGCAAAAAACTGGGGGGAAAACACCCTACTCTTTCGCAAAGCTGATTGCAAATTCTGAAGTGCGCTGTGAATATTTAAGTCCAATGTTCTTCACATAGCAGAATATGTTATGCATTCATAAATACATGTTTCTATATATATATATATCTGATGTTTTTTTGCACAAATATATATGTATACCTCTATATATATATATATACTGTATATATATATATATATATATATATATATATATATATATATATATATATATATATATATAATTATATATAGGTATATATTTATACATATATATATATTTATATATTATATATAGGAATATCTATTTATAAATACATAGAACATATTTTGTTTTGTGAAGGACATTAGAATGTGAAATAGTTACAGTAAATACACAGTATAACACTTTATTAAAAATGAATATTGCGTAAATATGCTTTTTCATGTTTTCATCTACTTAACTGAAAAAGGACTCCAATGCACATATACTGTATGTCTACATATGTATACATATGTATGTGTTATATGTGTATATGTTTGTAAATACATATATACACATATAAATACATAAATACATATGTACACACATATAAATATATATGTTGTGTATGTATATATATATATATATATATATATATACATACATATATAAACATTCATATGCATATTTAGACATCTATATGTATGTATTTCTATGTTAGAGCCCTTTGTAGTCTTTTTTTTCCTAACACCTGAGACCTAATACCCTTTAGCCCTTATAACTTTTCTGTGCAATATTTTTTTTTAAATAATTTTTATTATTTGGTGTTATGAGTGTAACTGTACTTTGTAACATATTTTTTATGTGTTTTGTGACACTTTTTTGTTTCGCGAAATAGTTAACCAGAGCTCTAAGGTTGCAGTATCCTGATGTGGGTTAACTTCAATTGCGCTCAAGCAATCGCGTTTACTTTCAACTTATAATAAGAGCAAAAAACAGAGGTGCGCAAACACCCGCGATAAACCCCTTTTCGCTTGCGCGTAACTGTTAGCACCCCACTTGTAATCTGGCCCACAATGTTTATAAAGGCACATTTTTTTTGTTTTACCATTGCATAACATTTGTAAAATAAAACACATTGTCATATACTCTAAGAACCAGCAAAATCACTTTCCTGTCTGAGCACTGTCTTCTCAGTGTCCTTAGTGATGCACTGATCATTAACACAGTGCTTCAACAGAGGCCAGGGCTAAGAGAGCAATAATACTAAACTTAGTAGCTGAACTCTAGCTACTTATTTAATCAGCTCCTACAAAACAATTTAGTACTAGAAAGTAACTGTAAGTTTATAAATTTGAATATCAAAGAAAGACATACCTTTGTATAAGTTTAGTCTCGATATCCAGACGAATATAAACTTGTGTAAGTTACTTCATGCAGATCTTAACAAAAGGGTAATCTAAGTCAGACAGTCTGGGTCATGGGCTCACAGGGAACAGCAGTACAAATAGTTAAACAAATGCAGAGTTTGCAAACAAACTAAAGTCATATACTAAATAATTCCAAACAAAGGGTTAATACAGAAGTGTAGTCAGGGAAAGCAGTAATCAAACCAGAATATCCATGTATTAATTGCTAGGGCAGAGGTAACTCAATACACAAGCAGCCATATGCTACAAACACAGACTACTGCAATTAAGGCCTAATTGATCTTCTAGGTCTCTTTAAAGGTACAATACACCTAACTGCAGCAGAAACAGAAATCACTCTTTTAGCCAAGTGCCTCTTATGACATATACCTTCTTTTATCAAATCTTCACCTGTTCCTTGGAGTTAGAAATGCAAAAGGTCCTAGTTTCCAAATCCTCAGGTAGACTTATTATAGGAGTCTTAGCATGGAGATCTACCTTGGTAGGAATGTAGGGGCACACAAGCTTTGCACAAGGAAATTGTGCACCCAGTGATGTCACCCCCAGTGTCACCCACTTTCACAGCGTTCAGCTCCACAGTATCTTGCACTGGTACAGAATGGCCAACGTTTATACATAGGAGCTCCAGAATCACTCATCACAGAAACAACGGCAGCATCAGGATTGCTCAGGATATTTATTGCTGCAATTTGTATCTCCCCACTAGACTAAGGAGCATTAAACTAATAACATCAAAGCTGATTTGCGCTTTCATTAATTGTAAAGATGCACTGCTGGCAGAACTAAGGAAATCCATTATAGGTTCTATTGCACATGTGTAATATATATTTATCAAAGTGCAGGGAACCCAATAAGGGAATATGTCCAACCGTGAACATGCTGCCTGCATTTTAATTTCTAGAGTGGTTGCCCTTGCAATGCCACCCCTGCTCTTGCGCCACAGGGGCTTTCAGTGACCCAGGTCGGATTAATCTGGGGTGATTTTAATCCTCCAGCTCAGAGCTGGTAGAGAGTTTAATAAGTAGTGGACTTAAGAACAAATATGAGCCCTTTTTGAAAACAATCTGTTTCTGCTGCACAATTTTGAGTATGCTTTATTTACATTATTTAATATATTTCTTTCATATTGTGGTGAGAGCCCACTATCCGTTAGTCATGGACTTCAGTTACTAGCAACTAGGAGGAGGCAGAGTTTCCCAAAATTCTCAAAAGCACTTGTCCCTTCCCACCTCACTGGTATGCCAATTTTAAATTGGCTTCCCAGTGGGTAAGTGAAGAATTGAGGTGCTCTTCAGATTTCTTTTGAGAGGGGTTCTCAGATTGAGTTGAGGCCTCAATTTCTCCCTTTGAGATCTGCTATTTAGAGATGGAGGAGAGATTGGAGTATGGGGTAGTGACACAATTATTTTCAGTAAGGGAGTTAGTCACAGGCCTGCCACAGGTGTCGCAGGAAAGGTCCCTAGCCACCTCCTGTTTGTTCGTTGGTATACTCCTTGATTTATATCGTCTTCTGTAATGTGCTCAGCACTTGATGGGTTACCCACTGATAGTAGTCATTATTCAGTGGTAAGCACAATGTTTGGGGTACTAGTCAGTTAAGTGTGTATCACACTGGCACTCATATAGCCCACCAGATATTAGTAGGTACATAGGTCATGGTACATCATAGCAAGAGGATTTAGCAGACATGCTTGCTTACACAGTTGTAATCACACCTATTACTTAGTATTAGGTTTAAAGGGCTTATGTGTTATGGAGGAAAATGTATAATTTTAGCATTTATTTTTTATTTAACGCAGTCACTTTCATTTGTGCACCTTCTGGTTTTTTAGAGCACTTTCATTATACTCTGTTTTCACTCCTGGGTTTTTGTTTGCGATCACAGGATTTATAGAAATTATTATGCCAAGGTTTTTCCTTTTTATTTAGCACGCTACGGTTTTTATACTTATATTGTTGTCAGGCTTTTGATATTTGCACATTATTGTTATAAAGCTCCCGGGCTCTCTGAAAGCTCACCTAGCGCTATTTGTTTTGGATTGTCATAGTTAATTTTTTTGCCCCTCACTAACGGACCATCTTTGGTTAGCGCACGCAGTCTGCCTGTTTTTTTGTGAGTGTGTTTCTCCCTGTTATCTACTCTGAATCTCTGGTACCTGTGGAGAAAGTAAGCTTCCATAAATTTTTGAGAGCCTTTTTTTGTTTTATTTATCTCAAATTTCTTTACTGAGTCACGTTGTCATATTCTCTCTGAATTTACTGTTTTTAGTACTTCACTGTCATTATATTTGTCTCCTATAAGGCTTATTATCTGGGCCTTTATTTTATTATTGTCATATTTGCAGTCTGCTTCTCACTTTCATAATAGAACATTCTGGAACAGTCCCCTCCAATTCAAATCCTTTAAATGGTAGATCCTCTGATAATTTATTCAGGTGTTTTTTTTGTAAATTAATCCCTATCACTCCTCCAGCTCAATTGTGTAGCTTATGTATGGATCTCCTTATTCATCCTAAGCTGTCTACTACTGCTTTTTCCTTTAAAGGAATCTTTCCTCCCTCAGTAAAATTCAAGAGAGTTCTTTATAATTTCTCCAGAATTTAGAAAATTATGTGCGTTCTATTGTATTTGAGATTATGGCGGCTATGCCTCTTCCAAGTAAGCGCAAGAGATTCTCCATTAAGCAACTATCTGATGTTATTGGCCCTTCTGAATCTCAGAGGCTTGGATCTACTTATCATTTGCTTTTAGATTCAGATTCTCATGAGGGTACAGTTCTATCTGATGGTCCGGATCAATGTACTGACTCTCTCACCTTTATGTTTAAGATTGTACACCTTAGATCACTTTAAAAGGAGGTATTCAATATTTTAATCAGTTAATAGGGGGATTTGATTTTTTTTTGTGATAGCAGCTTTGTCTTTTTTTGGTGTGACAATTTATTTAAAAGTCTTTCAGAAATATCTGTTGAAGAAAATGTGTTTGTGATACGATTATTGATATCTTAAAATTAAAAATACCAAAACATGGCTATTTGACAAGAAGAGCTTTGTGGCTCAAATCGTGGTCAGCAGACATGGTACTTTGAACTCTTCTTTTTTAAAGGAAGATTTTATTTGGACCTTATCTAGAAGCTATCATTTCTGTTTCTGGAGGTAAGGGTGCCTTTATATCTCAAGAAAAGGTAAATCTTCAAATAATTTTTGTTCCTTTTGTCAATCAAGCAACCAACAATTATTCTCCTCCAATCAAAGACAAGCATCTTCCAGACCTTCTTGGAAAAGGAATAGTTCCTGGAACAAGTCTAAATAGTCCAAAAAGTCCACTTTTCCACTGCCAAATCACAATGAAGGTACGCCCCCCCCCCCCCCAATCCAGGTTCAATTTTGGTAGGGGGCAGATTACGCCTGGTCTCAAGCTGTATTTAGGATCCTTTTCTCAGGGGTACAGGATGGGTTTCAGATCAAGGCCTCACAGAAGAAGGTTTATTCTGTCTCATGTTTTAAAGAACTCTGTAAATGTTAAGCCTTTCCTCATTGTGTTCAGGAATTAGAACTCATGGGAATGATAGTTCAATTTCAGATACAAGAACAAGGCCAGGGTTTTTTTTTTTATTCCAATCTATTCATAGTTCCAAAACAATGAGGGAACTTTCAGGCCAATTCTGGATTTAAAGACTCTAAACAAATTTCCTACCTTCAAAATAGAAACAATTCAAACTATCCTTCCCCTTGTTTAACAGGGGCTATTTATGTCAATGATAGATTTGACGGATGCCTACTTTTATATTCCTATCGACAATGACCATCATCATTTCCTTTGTTTTGCCTTCAAGGACAAACATTATCAGTTTTTGTTTTTCCATTTGGTCTGGCTACCGTTCCTAGGATCTTTACAAAGGTTCTGGGAGCCCTCCTGTCAGTAATCCAGGCTCAGTAGTTCTTTATCTGGACAATATCTTGGTACAGGCTCAATCTTAACCTTTAGCTGTATCTCATAACAAAAAACTTTTGTTGTTTCTTTGCAATCATCTCTGAAAAATCAACGTTTCAGAGAGTTCTCTATCTCCTTAGACCAGAGTATCTTTTCTTTGAGTCATAATAGACTACATGTCAATGAAACTTTCTCTAACAGATCAAAGACGATCTAAATTACAGACAATGGGCTAGATTACAAATTGAGTGCTAATTTATCATGCCCGCCGTAAACTGGCAAATTCGCACGTTTATGGGCACACAATAAATAATCAGCCATTATAAGTGTCTGGTTATTGCTACTCTGAAATTTTTTCAAAGAGTGCCCCAATTGGCCCCAAAATAAAGTATATTGTAATTTATATTTTTTTAAAAAATGTAGCATTTTTAAAATATAAAAAATAACTTCATACAGCAGTTTTTAGGGGTTACATTTTGTGGCTGTAGGGTGTAAGAAAAAAACTGGCACTGAAAAGTACCTTTACATTGCAGTCTTTGGGGAACTGTGTGTTCCCTGTAAATATATATGTATATGCTTATATACATATATATTTAGGTGTTAATATGTGTATATACACATATAAACACATAAATAAATATATTTATATACATTTATATTTAAATCTGCTGCCAACACTGAGCGACTTACCCCCTTTGCTGCGCTAGGTTCTCATGCTATTGTCTCACGGCATGAGAACGAGGCTCCCATTGGAGCCTATTTAATTGCGCTCTTGTGAGTTTGGTATCCTTAGGAGACAATGTTACCAATAAACATCTTAGAACTCTGTGCTATCTTCAGAGCTCTTCAAAGCTGGCCTCATCTTTACTTCCAATCAGACAATGTCACAGCAGTGGCATACATCAATTAACAAGGGGGAACTCACAGTTCTCTAGCAGTGAAAGAAGTTTCTCGAATCTTTCCTATTAGGAAGCAGATTATCGGAGTCGTTAATTTCTTCATCTTGGTGAATGGTCTCTGCATTTGTAAGTGTTCAATCAGATAGTAGATATATGGGGGTTTTCAGAGATAGACCTAATGACTTCTCATTTGAACAACAAACTTGCCAGATATTTTGTGAGAACCATCCGAGTTGGTGGATGATCTAACAAATTCATAGCTATTTTATCTGGCTTAAATTTTTATGCCAATAGTTCTTCTTTCCAGAGTGATATCTTGGATCAAACAGGAACAATTGTTGGTAATCTAGATTGCTCCTGCTTGGCCTCGAAGAACTTGGTATGAAAATCTGATTCTGATGTCCAGTTGTCCTCCATGGCCTCTTCTTCTAAGACAAGATCTTCTATCACAAGGTCCTTACAATTATCAATATCTCGAGTTTCAACTTGATACCTTCAACAGAGATTTTTCTGATAAGGCGATAGAAACCTTAAACCAAGCCAGAAATCTTGTTACTAGAAAAATGTATCATTAGATTTGGAAAGCTTTTCTAGTGTGGTGTGAAAAGAATAACTTCAGTTGACATTCTTTTAGAATTCCTAGGATTCTTAAATTTTTACACAATGGTTTGAATCTGCCAACACTCTAAAAGGTCAGATTTCAGCATTGTCTGTGTTGTATCACAAAAAGATTGCGAAACTACTGGTATTCAGAATTTTTTCAAGGCTTTAGCTAGAATCTATCCTGTGATCAAACCAATGTGTCCTCCATGGAATTTGAATTTGGTTCTTAAAATGTTGCAGGTTCCACCATTTGAACCAATGCATTCGTTGGACATAACATTTCTTTCTTGGAGGGTTTTGTTTTTACTAACAATTTATTTTGCTAGGAGAGTATCTGAATTGTCAGGTCCTTTATGTGAGCCTCTCTATCTTATTTTTCACAGGCAGAAGTGTCTGGAAAATAGATTCCTGCCCATTTTATTTTTCTTTCCATCTTTATCCCACCATAATTTCTTGTGGACTCTATGGCCTCTAGTTATCAAGCCGTCAACCGCGAAAATGCTGTAATTCCGCAGCGTATTTGTGGCGAGGCTGATTCGCCTTAGTTATCAAAGGCTAGAGACCGGCACAAGTAGAATATAGTGACGTAAGCTTCGATCCGCCGGACTCAGTCCGGCACAGATCAATTCTTACGTCACTACAGATGTGCCGAACGCAAGTTCGGCACAATCTGACTACTTTTGCTAGTTTTCAGATAACTAGCAGGTATGCTCGGCACTATTCCGGCCCAGTGTACCTGGTTTTCAATCCGCCGCCCTGTAGGCAGTGGATCCCATAGGAATCAATGGGAGTCTGGCAGCAGCGAAAGCTCATGTTCGCTGCTGCCAGATATCCCATTGATTTCTATGGGAGATATCTGCACCTAACACCCTAACATGTACCCTGAGTCTAAACACCCCTAATCTGTCCCCTTTACACCGCCGCCACCTACATTATACTTATTAACCCCTAAACCGCCGCTCCCAGACCCGCCGCAACTAAATAAACTTACTAACCCCTAAACCGCCGCTCCCGGACCCTGCCGCAACTATAATAAATATGTTAACCCCTAAACCGCCACTCCCGGACCCCGCCGCAACTATAATAAATATATTAACCCCTAAACCGCCACTCCCGGACCCCGCCACCACCTACATAATACCTATTAACCACTAATCTGCCGTATCCTATACCGCCGCCACCTATATTAAATTTATTAACCCCTAATCTGCCCCCCCATACTGCTGCCACCTATATTAAATTTATTAACCCCTATCCTGCCCCCCCTATACCGCCGCCACCTATCTTAAAGTTATTAACCCCTATCCTGTCCCCCCCTACACGCCGCCACTATATTAAACTTATTAACCCCTAAACCTTAGTCTAACCCTAACCCTAACATCCCCCTAACTTAAATATTATTTAAATAAATCTAAATAAAACTTACTATTATTAACTAAATTATTCCTATTTAAAAATAAATACTTACCTATAAAATAAACCCTAAGATAGCTACAATATAACTAATAGTTATATTGAAGCTATTTTAGGATTTAATTTTATTTTACAGGCAACTTTGTATTTATTTTAACCAGGTACAATAGTTATAAAATAGTTATTAACTATTTAATAACTACCTAGCTAAAATACTTACAAAATTACCTGTAAAATAAATCCTAACCTAAGTTACAATTAAACCTAACACTACACTATCATTAAATTAATTAAATAAATTAACTACAATTCCCTAAAATTAAATTCAATTAAATAAACTAAACTATAGTACAAAAACAAACAAACACTAAATTACAGAAAATAAAAAAAGAATTACAAGAAGTTTAAACTAATTACACCTAATCTAAGCCCCCTAATAAAATAATAAAGCCCCCCAAAATAAAAAAATGCCCTACCCTATTCTAAATTACAAAGTAATCAGCTCTTTTACCAGCCCTTAAAAGGGCTTTTTGCAGGGCATTGCCCCAAAGTAATCAGCTCTTTTACCGATTGAATCAGCCAATCGGATTTTTCCTACCTTAATTCCGATTGGCTGATAGAATCCTATCAGCCAATCGGAATTCGAGGGACGCCATCTTGGATGAAGTCCCTTAAACTAACCTTCATTCGTCGGGTAGTTGTCGGGCCAGCAGGATGTTCCGCGTCGGAAGTCTGCAAGATGGAGCCGCAGTTGGATGAAGATAGAAGACACCACTTGGATGAAGACTTCTACCGGATGGAGGACCTCTTCTGCCCCGCTTGGATGAAGACTTCGGCCGGATGGAGGACCACTTCTTGCCCCGCTTGGATGAAGAATTCGGCCCGGCTGGTTGAACACAGCTCAAGGTAGGGTGATCTTCAGGGGGTTAGTGTTAGGTTTTTTTTTAAGGGGGTTTGGGTGGGTTAGAGTAGGGTGTGGGTGGTGGGTTTTGATGTTGGAGGGAGGTTGTATTTTTTTTACAGGTAAAAGAGCTGATTACTTTGGGGCAATGCCCCACAAAAAGCCCTTTTAAGGGCTGGTAAAAGAGCTGATTACTTTGTAATTTAGAATAGGGTAGGGCATTTTTTTTATTTTGGGGGGCTTTATTATTTTATTAGGGGGCTTAGATTAGGTGTAATTAGTTTAAACTTCTTGTAATTCTTTTTTTATTTTCTGTAATTTAGTGTTTGTTTTTTTGTATTATAGTTTAGTTTATTTAATAGAATTTAATTTTAGGGAATTGTAGTTAATTTATTTAATTAATTTAATGATAGTGTAGTGTTAGGTTTAATTGTAACTTCGGTTAGGATTTATTTTACAGGTAATTTTGTAAGTATTTTAGCTAGGTAGTTATTAAATAGTTAATAACTATTTAATAACTATTGTACCTGGTTAAAATAAATACAAAGTTGACTGTAAAATAAAATTAAATCCTAAAATAGCTACAATATAATTATTAATTATATTGTAGCTATCTTAGGGTTTATTTTACAGGTAAGTATTTATTTTTAAATAGGAATAATTTAGTTAATAATTGTAAGTTTTATTTAGATTTATTAAAATAATATTAAAGTTAGGGGGGTGTTAGTGTTAGACTTAAGTTTAGGGGTTAATAAGTTTAATATAGTGGCGGCGGTATAGGGGGGCAGGATAGGGGTTAATAAGTTTAATATAGGTGGCGGCGGGGTCAGGGAGCGGCGGTTTAGGGGTTAAACATTTAATTTAGTTGCGGCGGGGTCCAGGAGCAGCGGTTTAGGGGTTAATGAGTTTAATGTAGGTGGCGGCGGTGTAGTGGGGACAGGATAGGGGTTAATAAATGTAATGTAGGTGGCGGTGGGCTCCGGGTGCGGCAGTTTAGGGGTTAAACAATTTATTTAGTTGCGGCGGGGTCCGGGATCTGCAGGATAGGGGTTAATAACTTTAATATTGGTGGCGGCAGTATAAGGGGCGGCAGATTAGGGGTTAATAGGTATAATGTAGGTGGCGGCGGGGTCCGGGAGCGGCGGTTTAGGGGGTAATAACTTTATTTAGGTGCGGGGGGCTCAGAGAGCGGCGGTTTAGGGGGTAAAACAGTATAGTTTAGTGTGGGTGCTTAGTGACAGGCTAGCAAGAAAGCTGTGAAGAAGCCGATGAGCAGCGAGATCGATGACTGTCCGTTAACAACAGTCCGCTGCTCATCGCCCTGTACTTGGTGCGTGGCTTCTTGACAGCTTTCTTGATAACTTTGGCGAACGTATTCAGGTCCGCGGCAGCGATGGTAGGCGAGCTTAGGCAAGCATATTGGGCCGGCGAAGGCAGGAAAGTAGACGGCTTCATACATAGAGGCCTATAGCTTTAGTATATGTTTTCATTCGTAATAGATAGTGGACTTTCACCACCTTATGAAAAAATAAATGTATGCTTACCTGATAAATTAATTTCTTTCATGGTGGTGAGAGTTAACGAGCCCCACCCAATTTTTATGGATAAGAAAATACTTTTTTTGGTGATGGTTCCTAATTTGCACCTCTTTTTTCCTTGCTTTATCCTTTCCTACCTTTTCATCTTTATTCCTTTTGCTTGGCTATAAATATAATAAACATACCTTGTGAGGTGGGAGGGATGAAGTGCTCTTGAGAGTTTTGGGAAACTTTGCCTCCTCCTAGTGGCTAGGAAGTGAATCCCATCTGTAATGGAGTGGGGACTCTCATCACCATGAACGAAATTAATTATTTCATGTAAGGATACATTTTGTTTTTGTTTATGGGGTTTCCTTGGTAACCTGTTTTCCTTCCACAGATGCCTACACTAAGGCTGAAGTTATTTATACCTGGACCAATGGTTCTGCTGAGTCTGTATCTGTTGCTACTGATGGTTCTCGACTCAATCAATATGACTTGTTGGGTCTGGCTGTCGGATCTGAAACAATACGATCCAGCACAGGTATTTCTAACTGTACAATTGTGTCACCATCTAGGGATCAAAGCATATTCCATGTCCAATAACAGTTCAACTTTAAGTGCATAGTAACAGACTATATACACTCACAGGCCACTTTATTAGGTACACCTGTTCAATTGCTAATCAGCCAATTACATGGCAGCAACTCAATGCATTTAGGCATCTAGATGTGGTGAAGACAACTTGCTGAAGTTCAAACCGAGCATCAGAATAGGGAAGAAAGGGGATTTAAGTGACTTTGAACATGGCATGGTTGTTGGTGCAGTATTTAAAAAACTGCTGATCTATGAGATTTTCATGCACAACCATCTCTAGGGTTTACAGAGAATGGTCAGAAAAAGAGAAAATATCCAGTGAGCGGCAGTTGTGTGGACGACAATGCCTTGTTGATGTCAAAGGAGAATGGGCAAACTGTTTCAAGAAAGGCAACAGTAACTCAAATAACCACTTGTAACAACCAAGGTATGCAGAATACCATCTCTCAATGCAGAACACATCGAACCTTGAAGCAGATGGGCTACAGCAGCAGAAGACCACACCGGGTGCCATTCCTGTCAGCTAAGAACAGGAAACTGAGGCTACAATTCACACAGGCTCACCAAAATTGGACAATAGAAGATTGGAAAAACGTGAGTCTCGATTTCAGCTGCAACATTCAGATGGTAGGGTCAGAATTTGGCATAAACAACATAAAAAGCATGGATCCATCCTGCCTTGTATCAACGGTTCAGGCCCCTTAGTATCAATTGAAAATCGTTTAAACGCCACAGCCTTCCTGGGTATTGTTGCTGACCATGTCCATCCCTTTATGACTACAGTGTACCCATCTTCTGATGGCTACTTCTAGCAGGATAATGCACCATGTCAAAAAGCTCAAATCATCTCAAACTGGTTTCTTGAACATGACAATGAGCTCACTGTACTCCAAAGGCCTCCACACTCACCAGATCTCAATCCAATAGAACACTTTTGGGATGTAGTGGAACGGGAGATTTGCATCATGGATGTGCAGCCGACAAATCTGCAGCAACTGGGGGATGATATCATGTCAATATGGACCAAAATCTCAGAGGAATGTTTCCAACACCTAGTTGAATCTATGCCACGAAGAATTAAAGGGACAGTCAACACAATTTTTTTTATTGTTTAAAAAGATAGATAATGCCTTTTACTACCCATACCCCAGCTTTGCACAATCAACATGGTTATATTAAGATACTTTATAACCTTTAAACCTATAAATTTCTTTCTGTTTCTAAGCCACTAAAGACAGCCCCATGATCACATGCTTTTTCACAACAGGGGAGTGCTAGTTCATGTGAGCCATATAGATAATATTGTGCTGACACCCGTGGATTCTAATAACAAAGCACTAATTAGCTTAAATGCAAGTTAATAGATAAAATCATGTGATCAGGGGGCCGTCAGAAGATGCTTAGAAACAAGGTAATCACAGAGGTAAAAGGTGTATTTATATAACCATGTTTTCTTTGCAAAACTGGGGAATGGGTAATAAATGGATTATCTCTCTTTCTCTTGTAAGGTGTATCCAGTCCACGGATTCACCCTTTACTTGTGGGATATTCTCCTTCCTAACAGGAAGTGGCAAAGAGAGCACACAGCAGAGCTGTCCATATAGCTCCCCCTCTAGCTCCACCCCCCAGTCATTCTCTTTGCCGGCTCTAAGCAATAGGGTCTCTCTCGGAAGGGTAAAGTGAATGTGGTGTTAGATTTGTAGTTTTTGTTCTACAAGCAAAAGTTTGTTATTTTTAAATGGTACCGGTTTGTACTATTTACTCTCCAGCAGAAAAGGGATGAAGATTTCTGCAGAGAGGAAAATGATTTTAGCATGTTGTAACTAAAATCCACTGCTGTTCCCACACAGGACTGAGGAGTACAAGAAAACTTCAGTTGGGGGGAACGGTTTGCAGATTAAGCTGCAATAAGGTATGTTCAGTCATTTATTTCTAGACAAGACTGTGATAATGCTAGAAAAGGACTGATAAGATCCCCATGAGGGAAGGGTAAGCTTTATTCAGAGACTAAGTATGGAATAACAAGCTTACATTACAGGGCTAATTTATGCTGGTCGATACTTTTTTATGGGTTTTTACTTATAAACATCGTTTTTGAGACACTTAGAAGGTCCTTTTGGGTTTCTTTCAGGGGTTTTTACCCACATGGCTAAGATTATAACTCCTAGGAGTGTTTCTTTAGGCCTCACAGCACCGGAGTAAGGTGGGAGGGGCCTAATTTTGCGCCTCAGATGCGCAGTTAGATGGACTAGATCTTCAGGCTGTGTTCACATGGTGGCTCCTGCTACAATTTGAGGACCCATAAGAAGCTTTTTCCCCATAAATACGACTCCTAAGGGAAGGTAGGGCAACAGCAGAGCTGTGGCAAGGTGCTAAATTTGTTTTAACCGGTCTGTTAGCTTACTATTGTTCCGGTTTGGGTATTAAGGGGTTAATTGATTTTTTTGCTAGCTGTGCAATTTTACAAATGCTTTAGGTACATACTGTGAAAATTTCAGAAAGTTTGGTGCATTTTTCACTGTTTTGGAAAATTGTGTGCCTTTTTTATTTCTTAAAGGCACAGTAAAGTTTTTTTGCAAAGTGTGTTTTTGCTTAATGTGATTTCTAAGCCTGTTAGTCTGTTAAACATGTCTGTCACCAAGGAAAATCCTTGTTCAATGTGTTTAGAAGCCATGGTGGAACCCCCTCTCAAAATGTGTCCCACGTGTACTGATATGTCTATGTATTTTAAAGACCATATTGTTGCACTTAAAAATGTGGCCCAAGATGATTCTCAGACAGAAGGTAATGAGGTTAGCCCGTTGACCTCTCCCCAAGTGTCACAACCAGTTACGCCCGCTCAAGCGACGCCTAGCACCTCTAGCGCGTCTAACTCTTTTACCTTACAAGATTTGGCGGCAGTTATGGATAATACTCTCTCAGTATTTTTATCTAAGCTGCCCGTGTTACCTGCAAAGCGTGATAGCTCTTTTTTAAGAACAGATTATGAGCATTCTGACGCTTTAGTAGCCGTATCTGATATACACTCACAACGCTCTGAAATGGGGGCGAGGGATGTGCTGTCTGAGGGAGAAGTTTCCGATTCGGGAAAGGTTGCTCCTCAGACAGACTCAGATACGTTGGCCTTTAAATTTAAACTAGAACACCTCCGCTTATTACTCAGGGAGGTATTATTTACTCTGGATGACTGTGACCCTTTGGTGGTCCCAGAGAAATTGTGTAAAATGGACAAGTACCTAGAAGTTCCTGTTTACACTGATGTGTTCCCGGTCCCTAAGAGGATTGCGGATATAGTAACTAGGGAGTGGGATAGACCAGGTATTCCGTTTGTTCCCCCTCCTGTTTTTAAGAAAATGTTCCCCATATCTGACACCACGCGGGACTCGTGGCAGACGGTCCCTAAGGTGGAGGGGGCTGTTTCTTCACTTGCTAAACGCACAACCATACCAATTGAGGACAGTTGTGCTTTTAAAGACCCTATGGATAAAAAAATTAGAGGGTCTACTTAAGAAAATTTTTGTTCATCAAGGTTTTCTTCTCCAACCTATAGCGTGCATTGTTCCTGTAAATACTGCAGCTGCTTTCTGGTTCGAGGCGCTGGAAGATGCGCTCCAGACGGAGACCTCATATGAGGATATTATGGACAGAATTAAGGCTCTTAAGCTGGCTAATTCTTTTATCACAGATGCCGCTTTTCAACTAGCTAAGTTAGCGGCAAAGAATTCAGGTTTTGCCATTCTGGCGCGCAGGGCGCTATGGCTCAAGTCTTGGTCGGCCGATGTGTCGTCAAAATCCAAACTACTGAACATCCCTTTCAAAGGAAAGACCCTTTTCAGGCCTGAATTGAAAGAGATTATCTCTGAAATCACTGGGGGAAAAGGCCATGCTCTCCCTCAGGACAAATCCTTTAAGACAAGGAACAAACAAAATAATTTTCGTTCCTTTCGAAATTTCAGGAGCGGTCTCGCTTCATCCTCCCCTGCTGCGAAGCAAGAGGGTAACACTTCACAACCCAGGGCAGCCTGGAAACCTTACCAGGGCTGGAACAAGGGTAAACAGGCCAAGAAGCCTGCAGCTGCCCCCAAGACAGCATGAAGGGGTAGCCCCCGATCCGGGACCGGATCTAGTCAGGGGCAGACTCTCTGTCTTCGCTCAGGCCTGGGCAAGAGACGTACACGATCCCTGGGCCTTAGAGATTGTATCCCAGGGATATCTTCTAAAAATTCAAGGACTCCCCTCCAAGGGGAAGGTTCCATATTTCTCGTCTGTCTACAGACACGACAAAGAAAGAGGCGTTCTTGCGCTGTGTAGAAGACCTACATACAATGGGAGTGATCCACCCAGTTCCAATTGCGGAACAAGGGCTGGGGTTTTACTCAAACCTGTTTGTGGTTCCCAAAAAAGAAGGAACTTTCAGACCAATCCTGGATCTCAAAATTCTTAACAAATTCCTCAGAGTCCCATCACTCAAGATGGAGACCATTCGGACAATCTTACCAATGATCCAGGAGGGTCAATATATGACTACCGTGGATCTAAAGGCTGCGTATTTACACATTCCTATCCACAAAGATCATCACCAGTTTCTCAGGTTCGCTTTTCTGGACAAGCATTATCAGTTTGTGGCTCTCCTTTTCGGGTTGGCCACTGCTCCCAGAATTTTCACAAAGGTGCTAGGGTCTCTCCTGGCGGTGCTAAGGCCGCGTGGGCATAGCAGTGGCGCCTTATCTAGACGACATCTTAATTCAGGCATCAACTTTCCAAAGAGCCAAGTCTCACACGGAAATTGTAGTGGCCTTTCTGAGCTCTCACTGGTGGAAGGTGAACATCAAAAAGAGTTCTCCTTCCCCCTCAAAAGAGTTCCCTTCCTAGGAACACTAATAGACTCGGTAGAAATGAAAATATTTGTGACGGAGGTCAGAAAGTTAAAACTCTTAACTACTTGCCGAGCTCTTCATTCCATTCCTCGGCCATCTGTAGCTCTGTGCATGGAGACAATGGGATTAATGGTAGCGGCAATGGACATAGTCTCTTTTGCACGGATACACCTCAGACCACTGCAACTATGCATGCTCAAACAGTGGAATGGGGATTATGCAGATTTGTCTCCTCAAATACAGTTGGACCAGGGGACCAGAGATTCCTTCTCTGGTGGTTGTCTCAGGATCACCTGGCTCAGGAAATGTGTTTCCGCAGACCAGAGTGGATCATCGTAACGACCGACACCAGTCTGTTGGGCTGGGGTGCTGTCTGGGACTCCCTGAAAGCTCAGGGCTTATGGTCTCGGGAAGAAGCTCTTCTCCCGATAAACATTTTGGAACTGAGGGTGATATTCAATGCTCTTCAGGCATGGCCTCAGCTAGCTGCGGCCAAATTCATCAGACTTCAGTCGGACAACATCACGACTGTAGCTTACATCAACCATCAAGGGGGAACAAGGAGTCCCCTAGCAATGATGGAAGTAACCAAAATAATCAGGTGGGCGGAGGATCACTCTTGCCACCTCTCAGCAATTCACATCCCAGGAGTAGACAACTGGGAAGCGGATTTTCTAAGTCATCAGACTTTTCATCTGGGGGAGTGGGAACTCCACCCGGAGGTATTTGCCCAGCTGACTCAGCTATGGGGCACTCCAGAATTGGATCTGATGGTGTCCCGTCAGAATGCCAAACTTCCGCTTTACGGGTCCAGGTCCCGGGATCCTCAGGCGGTGTTAATAGATGCTCTAGCAGCGCCTTGGTCCTTCAATCTGGCCTATGTGTTTCCACCGTTTCCTCTCCTTCCTCGTCTGGTTGCTAGAATCAAGCAGGAGAGGGCGTCAGTGATTCTAATAGCACCTGTGTGGCCAAGCAGGACTTGGTATGCAGACCTAGTGGACATGTCATCCGTTCCACCATGGACTCTGCCAATGAGGCAGGACCTTCTACTTCAAGGTCCTTTCAAACATCCAAATCTAATTTCTCTGCGTCTGACTGCTTGGAGATTGAACGCCTAATTCTATCTAAGCATGGTTTCTCTGAGTCGGTTATCGATACCCTGATTCAGGCTAGAAAGCCTGTCACCAGGAAAATCTACCATAAGATTTGGCGAAAATATCTTTGTTGGTGCGAATCCAAGGGTTACTCATGGAGTAAGATTAGGATTCCCAGGATATTGTATTTTCTCCAAGATGGATTGGAGAAAGGATTGTCAGCTAGTTCCTTAAAAGGACAGATATCTGCTTTGTCTATTCTTTTACACAAACGTCTGGCGGAGGTACCAGACGTTCAATCGTTTACTCAGGCTTTAGTCAGAATCAAGCTTGTTTATAGACCTGTGGCTCCGCCATGGAGTCTGAATTTAGTTCTTTCAGTTCTGGAAGGGGTTCCGTTTGAACCTTTACATTCCATAGATATTAAGCTTTTATCTTGGAAAGTTTTGTTTTTGGTAGCTATCTCTTCTGCGCGAAGAGTTTCAGTTATCTGCTTTACAGTGTGACTCACCTTACTTGGTGTTCCATGCAGATAAGGTAGTTTTACGTACCAAACCTGGTTTTCTTCCTAAGGGTGTGTCCAATAAGAATATTAACCAGGAAATTGTTGTTCCTTCTCTGTGTCCTAATCCTTCATCAAAGAAGGAACGTCTGTTACACAATCTTGATGTGGTTCGTGCTTTAAAGTTCTATTTACAAGCAACTTCCTTGTTTGTCATCTATTCTGGTAAGAGGAGAGGTCAGAAGGCGACTGCTACCTCTCTTTCCCTTTGGCTGAAAAGCATCATCCGTCTGGCCTATGAGACTACTGGCCAGCAGCCTCCTGAAACAATTACTGCTCATTCTACCAGAGCAGTGGCTTCCACATGGGCTTTTAAAAATGAGGCTTCTGTTGAGCAGATTTGTAAGGCAGCGACTTGGTCTTCGCTGCATACTTTTTCAAAATTTTACAAATTCGATACTTTTGCTTCTTCGGAGGCTATTTTTGGGAGAAAGGTTTTACAAGCAGTGGTGCCTTCCGTTTAAGGTATCTGTCTTGTTCCCTCCCTTCATCCGTGTCCTAAACTTTGGTATTGGTATCCCACAAGTAAAGGATGAATCCGTGGACTGGATACACCTTACAAGAGAAAACAGAATTTATGCTTATCTGATAAACTACTTTCTCTTGTGGTGTATCCAGTCCACAGCCTGCCCTGGCTATTAAGTCAGGTAGATTTTTTTGTTTAAACTACAGTCACCACTGCACCCTATGGTTTCTCCTTTTTCTTCCTAACCTCCGGTCGAATGACTGGGGGGTGGAGCTAGAGGGGGAGCTATATGGACAGCTCTGCTGTGTGCTCTCTTTGCCACTTCCTGTTAGGAAGGAGAATATCCCACAAGTAAAGGATGAATCCGTGGACTGGATACACCACAAGAGAAAGTAATTTATCAGGTAATCATAAATTCTGTTTTTTAAACAATAAACATTTTTTAGTTGACTGTCCCTTTAAGGCAGTTCTGAAGGCAAAAGGGGGTCCAACCCGGTACTAGCAAGGTGTACCTAATAAAGTGTAGTTGGTTGATTTTAAATGTTTGCATTTGTCACACTGTGAATGACTCCATATCTCAGAACTCCCCCTCTTTTTGTCACCATCAAGAGAAGGTACAGTTCCCATTGTTGGAGAGATTTTATCCTCTATGTACTTGGATTGGCAAATTCTAACTACTCTAGCACTGCTTGCATTATTGATGTAACTGTTTGTTCCTTTCATTAGGTGAATACATTGTTATGACAACCCACTTCCACCTGAAGCGTAAAATTGGATATTTTGTAATTCAGACTTACCTTCCATGTATAATGACTGTCATCCTATCACAAGTTTCCTTCTGGCTAAATAGGGAGTCGGTTCCAGCCCGAACTGTTTTTGGTAAGTTTTGAATATTTCTACTGCATAATCATTTAATAAGGACACCATATTTTTGCACCTCCCTTTCGTCTTATGTATTCATTTTCCTTTTCTTTACTTTTCACTTCCTTAAGTGTTAGGTTCGTTACATAAAAAAGCAGATTTTTGGAAAACATTAGGAAATAAATCCTAATGTCCACAATAGGAACAAAAAAATGGAATTATAAAAAAATAAAATAATAATAATTCTGAACTAGTAATAAAGGCAAGATGGGTTATTAATCTATTGACAGACCTTAAAGGCTGGAGTTTGAATTAGTTAAGTTGCCCAAATAAAAAATTATATATAGCTAAAAAATTGAAAAATCCTCTTTTTCTTGCATAAAATGATTAGAGTCCACAAGATCATCCCATGTGGGATTACACTACAGAATCGTTTTCCTCCAGATTCTGAAGTGCTGACCTACACGTCGTTGATAGGGGTTCAGTAACCAATCTGAGACCCAGTTTCCCCTTCAGAGTACTTACAAAGGACAGAGGGGAAGACAGGCGTTCCAGCGAAGCAGTGATGTCACAAGCCTCCCAGGTGTAATTACGGATTTATGTGCAAGTCCCCTGGTTTACAGTGTGCTGCTCCTTGGAAGATCCATGGCACTGTGTCTGCACAGCCTCGGATGGGCTCGTCTTCTGGAGGCAGTTATCTGCAGCTAAGGAAAGCACAGTGCTAACATTTTACCTTCATGGCCACTGGTTATAAGCATGAACTTGTACACATAATTTACATAGCCTGGACACACACACACACACCAATCACATTCTAGAGCATTTTGGGGCACTTTTTAGGCACTTTTAATTCTTCTTCAAAAACAAGATTGATTTCACTTTCTCTCCTTTCAAGAATATTATGAAAAAAAAAATCTGTTTTTTTTGTCACCAGAAAACGGATTTTAGC